>NC_025691.1:28354939-28361296 GCF_000633955.1 Camelina sativa | reverse complement strand
CATGCAGGTGACTGTGGAGCCATTTTCTGGTCTTCATGTGCTGCAATCTAATGGTTGCCCCAGTCTTGACAGCATCACCTTGTTTTTCTGTAGTCCCAGGCACTGGTTTAACAATCTGTAAAACAAATAATCCATAACAAGATGATTCATCAAATCAATTACTCCACCATAGCTTCAAACTAAACAGATGGGATTTAAAGTGTGAGATGAACATCATAATGCAACAGTTTCTTTGGTTCAGAAAAAAAACCATCCAATCCATTGGCTAATCTTTCTAGATAAGAAAGTGACATCAATACTTTGAAATATACCCATTGCTAGTGAATGTTCTGTTCTAACATCTGTAAGTTGCTTCAATCTAAGTTACACATGATACACTATATGAACAGGATGGTCTGCACACGAGCAACAAAGATAAAAAGAAGCAATTATACCCAATAGCTGTTGGAATCAACAACGCCAGGAAAACCAGTAACTGATTGCTGACCACTTCCAGATCCATACGGCACATCGTGAGAATGCAGTCTAAATTTAGTCTTCTCGTGCATCAGTTTGATCGCACTTCCATAAGTAATCTATTCATACGATCAAACACAATTCGAATTTAAAGCCAAAATACAACAATTGCAGTTACCACAATCGAAACAGATTAGGGATCTAAAACACACCTCAACACCTTCTTTACCAGAAGCGGCGGCAGAAGCAGACGTGTAACCAGAATCAGGATCGAGACTTAGGTAAAGGAAGATAGCGAGGCAGAAGAATCCTAAAGCCATGAAAAATAGCAAACCAATAAACCAGTTCTGCTGCCAAAACGGATACTCAGGAGGACTACTCGGTTTCCTCGCCGGAGGAGCTCGAACAGCCGAAGCTGCTGCTGATGGCGAAGGAAGAGATGATGAAGATGATGATAATGGCTTTCTTCTCGAGAGAGCTTGTTGTTGCCCTGACGTCGACGCCACCGTGAAGGATCAGACTGAGATCTCGCCGGAGACAAAAAAGAATCTGTGTAATTTTCTCGTCGCCGTGGCTTATGAGAGGGTCGTCGTCGTCTTCGTCTAATAGTAACTTCTCTAATTTTTTTTTTGGTTGACACGGAGGTGTACGTTTAGATGACGAATGATAATTTAACACGTGTCGTTTTGATGAGATGGCGTTTTATGAATGGTGGCATCATGTTGCAAAAGAGGCATAGTTTTATGTTTTTTTTTTTTCTTCTTCTTTCTGAATTCACACAATTTAGTCAATCCCATGAATTTGATGGGTGTATTCAATTACTTATTTGAAGACATCAACTAAATTGAATGAATCTTGTCATTTATAGTTTATGGTCGTCCATGTTCATCAAATTCATATGTTTAATGAATTAGAAAAATTAAATTAAGTAAGGTATGTTTTATATATTCTTTTAAAAATGTGTTTTTATGTATTAAAAGGTATGTAAGGAATTAATATATAAAAACTAGTAAATTAATATATAAGTAATAAGTTATATGTTTCTGATGAAAATTATGTGTTCATTGTTCATGTAACGCCAGCAAACTGGGCTATCGGTTTGGATGTTGATCGACACTAATGATGGATTAGTGTTTGGGTTATTTTTAAAATTTTTGGTTTAGCATGGTTTAATGGGATAAGCTTTAGGGTTCATATTTAAGATTGAAGTTGACGCCTTAGAGCCTTACTTGGCCCTGACAGCTATATCTAGTTCTAGATGGTCTCATGTCCATTTATGACTAATGGGCTCACCTGTCTTAGTGGACTCTACGTCCACTATCGGCTCGTGGGTCCATCCTTATCTGACGATCTGTTTGCTACGTCCGAAAAGCTTTAAAGAGTTATTTACTGATCCTACAAATCACAACATGATCTTTCCGTGTGTTTTGTCCTCATTTTCACAATTCCAAAAATTATTTTCCCGAAGGTCATCCTTCTTGAAACTATTCGAGCATAAGCACGCTTAATTGTGGAATTCTCTTAGGATCTTTGACCGAAAAGATAAATGCACTTTGGTTATTTAGGTGACCAAATCAATTATTTAAACTTCTCCTCATGTCCTTGAAATCAAGTTGTTACAAGAACAAGAACAGAGCTGCCTCTTAGGGAAATATGGTGAAACAACAGCTTATGACCACTTTTTACAATTTTTTTTCATAGTGTACTAGTAAAATCAATGAGATTTTTAGGACATTGGCTAAAAAGATTAAGATGTTTATGAAGCTAAGTGAAAAGAGCATATCGATGACCAAAGCAAATTGTTGTAGGAGAAGTTGGCCAACTACTTATTTGGAAATTGATTGCAAGTCAAGTGTATGTTTGTATTTTCATTATTTCCACTTTAATAATATTTGTTTTGTCACTTTCTGCTTTAATTATGTATGTTTGTCTTTAATAATGTTGTTTGTCTTTCTTCTTTAGTAATGTGTGTTTGACTTTAATAATATTTGTTTGTTGTTTTTGCTTTAATTATTTCAATGTAATCCATGATTTTTTGCTTTTAACGTGAGAATCCAATCCATATCTAATCCATTCGATTTCAACCACTCAATTTTTTTCTAAGCCTCCAACCACTTGAGATGTTGGTTCCATTATCTTATAAATGGGGACTCATTCTTCTCCATTAATGTACCAACATCACAACTCTCATCTTTCTAAAAAATATTTCATGGATCCATCAGAATTTTTTTTTGATATCAAAGCTTACAAAAGACAGTCTGAAATTGAAGAGAGGTATATCATCAACCGGTTTAAGGAGCGTCGAAACAAAATAGAGGAAGACTATCCACCTACGGTAAAAAGAAAGATTGTCTCTCGAATTAGTGAAAGAGCCCACAACAGTGATGCTAGTTATTCCAACTCTAAAGGATCTAATGCTCATTTAATAGGGAGGGATGCACCTACAAAAAATGCAAAAAAAAAAAAAGGTAAGAGCGTATTATTGAAAGTGGTCAATGAAAAATGGAATGAAGTTAAACAATTGAAGAAGCAAGAGTTGGAACAATTGGAAAAAATAAACATGAGACAAGAGGAGGTAAACCAATTGATGAAAAATAGGATTATGGCTAACAATATGAATATGTTTATGCAGCTAAGTGAAAAGGAGCATCTAAATGATAATAGCAAATTGTTATTGCAGAAGTTGAGCTACGATTTATTTAGAAATTAATTATAATTCAAGCGTGTATTTTTATTTTCATTTTTTTCGTTTAAATAGTGTTTGTTTGTCACTTTCAGCTTTAATAATGTGTGTGTCGTTAACAATGTTGTTTGTCTTTCTGCTATAATATGTCAATTTAATCTATGACTTTCACTTTTCAATGGGAGAAACCAATCTTTTCAGTTTCAATTACTCAATTTCAATCCAAACCTTGAACCACTTAATATATTTGTTCTATTATCTTATAAATGAAGATTCATTCTTGATATATACGATAAATCTATCACACCAATACATATATCATACATTGGATATGTAAATTACGTAGTACAGACTGTAACGTTAATTCATTATAAATAAAATTATTCATGTGTATGGGTATTTTATGAATTTTTATGAGTTTTAAAAAATTTATTTGTGTATAGCATAAAATAGAAGAATTTTTATTTTTTTCTTTTTGAATTAGTGAAAATTTATGAATATATATCTATTTTTTTATTTTTGTGCACCCAAATTTTTGTTTTCTTTTTTTGATTGAAAATTACAGTTATAGCACCACGTTCAACATTGTATTTTTACCAACATTGCTACGGCGAAACGGCAAGCAGTGTAATTTAGAGAACCGTGAAGCGACCGTCGATACTCTCTATTCGCCACTAATAATATCTTCGCTGATTTGCTTAGGTCTCTTGATTTCTGGTGAGTTTCCCCTCCCCACTATCATCTCACACAACATTGCTTGTCTCGTTCAATATCCCTTGTAACCCAAACCTGCACAAGCGATTCACTATTTCATGTAAAGTTGGAATTTTTCTGGATCTAGTCTTTCATAAAGTCCAATGCTTTGTTTTTTTTTTTTTTTGAAATCTGCCCAAAACTGCGGCTAAACCCCAATTCACATATGTTTTTTGAAAGGATTTAAAAAAGGAATGGGATCGGATTGTTTGACACCAGAATGGGCTTCTCAGCCTTGTCTCATTGGGATTGACGAAGCCGGAAGGGGTCCTGTTCTAGGTTAATTTCTTTCTTCTCTTATCTATCTATCTATCTTGTCAAAATTTGTAGTGAGTGAGAGAAGAATAATCTGATTAATTTGTGTTGACGAAATAGGTCCCATGGTGTATGGGTGTATGTATTGTCCTGTTTCCTACCAGTCTTCTCTGGCTTCTCTCCATTTTGCAGGTAAAAATAACACTCACATTGTATTCCTTTGTGTTGAAGAATTGAGATGTGCTTTTTTGGGTTTATGATGCAATTAGTAGATTCTTCTTCTGCTAGTGAAACGTTTTGGAATTCTTTAGAAGCAACCGGTAGTTAGTATTAGCATATCTTACTGCGACGTTCCAATTTGGGAGGGTGTCATAAAGCATGAGACTTTTGCTCACGTTTATAAAAGTTCTTTGCTGTTATGCCTTTGTGTTGAAGAATTGAGAGGTTTGAGATGCATTGAGTAGGTTCTTCTTCTGCTATTGGATTACATTTGTGTTTCTATATGGTTTAACCCTTCAGTTGTTAGTGTAATCTTATGGTTATAAGTAAAAAGCATGACACTTTTGATCGCATTTATAACCTCTTGGCACTTTTTGTTTCCCTTAAGGTTTTTGCTGCACAATGCTTGTATATTTTGTGTATAAGCCTGTACTGTGACGTTCCACTTTGGGAGGGGATAAGTAAAGCATGAAACTTTTCATCACATTTACAGTCTCTTGCCTCGTTTTGTTTTTCCTCAAGCCTTTGGTCGATATGCTTGCAGATTCAAAGACTCTGAAAGAGGAGAAAAGAGAAGAATTATATGAAAACTTAAAGCTTGACAATTCTCTTGGATGGGCTGTTGATGTCATTGATCCCAGGGAACTCTCAGCTAAGATGCTCGCAAAGTTAGTACTAGTGTAATGTTTTTGAAGCTGGTAGATTGAGAGGCTCATATGGTTCTTATATCTTATATCTTATAGCTTTGGTTTATTTTTCAACAGAAATAAGACTAATTTAAATGAGATTTCACATAACTCTGCGATGGGTCTTATCAAAAGGGTACTGGACATGGGAGTTTTTCTAACAGAGGTGATTAGCTTTTGATGGAAACAAATGCATCATCTTTTGAGCGATCAAGTCATGTACCATATATGCATATCCTCAAGCTTTATAACCCTTAACTACCTTTGCAGGCATATCTGGATACTGTGGGAGATCCCGAGAAATACAGAATAAAATTGTCGGAGAGATTTCCGTCAATCAAGTTTGTCGTTTCAAAGAAAGCTGACAGTCTATTCCCTATCGTTAGTGGGGCAAGTATTGTGGCTAAGGTGATATGTTATGGCTTCTCACTAGTCACTATCTATCTCTCACAGCTTTCCACTAGCTAAAGGTCACTAAATTTCTATTACTTACTCAGGTGACAAGAGACAGAGCGTTGAGAGAATGGTTGGTAGAGGAAACCGGAGAAAATATTAACAGAAACTTTGGTTCTGGATATCCTGGAGGTACAAAATTCTTTCCTCAAATCGTTTATGTTTTAAGCAATACTTACACTCTGATATGTTTGTAATGCAATTCAGATCCTGAGACAAAGGCATGGTTAGTGCAACACAAACATTCTGTGTTTGGATTCCCATCGCTGGTCCGCTTCAGTTGGGGAACTTGCACTGCACATTTGAAGGGCGAGGTTGAAGTTGCATGGTTAGTTTTTTTTTTTTGTCTGTTTGTTTCTATGTTCTATTAGCTATGATCAAGCATTTGGAGATCTGCTAAAACACTTCATTTATCTCAATCTGTTGTAAGAATCTGAATGTAATGTTTTGTGCACTTGAGCAGGGAAGCAGATGAAACTGAAGAGAGTGGTAATGGAAGTAGCAGCAAACGACAAGCGAAACTAAGCAGTTTTGGGTTCAAAACATGCGAGAGTAGGAGCGAAGAAATCGAGTCGAGTGGAAAAGGGCGCTGCAAATTTTTCCAAGCTCGCAAAATCCAACAACTCACTCAGTTTTAATCTCAGTACAAGACTGAATCAGTTTTAATATCTTAGCTTATTCACTTGGTGATTGTTGTTTCGTTATCTTTCTTAGCTTTTTTGTCCATTTTCTGAACCTCTGTAATTGTTTGTAGGGGTAATAGGGGAATCGTCAAGCCGATTAATACTCTGGCATGTTTTACTAATCAGCTAGCTGGACTGCCTCCTCAGGTGTAATTGTTTTTTTTTTTTT
>NC_025691.1:28349923-28354125 GCF_000633955.1 Camelina sativa | reverse complement strand
GCCCCCCCCGCTTACAATCCAATTTACAGTTCATTCCAACCTACAATGAAAAAGGCTAAGAACATTTCGTCTTCCCTTGCTAAGTCCAGTTTGAAAACTGACTTCCTCGTTCACTGTAGGTAGAAGACTCCTTTATAGAACAGTAGAGATGGTTTTAGATTGAATACGGCATTATTTTTCTCAAAACTTGGTGGATAAACTTGTTCGATTAATCCTGAAGCGACTCAGCACTTTGTGAAAATGCATCCCAATTCTTTCAAACCTTGTTGAAGAAGAACGACACTATGATCCTGTCTCCAAGGAGCAGCGATTACCGAAACTCCTTCAACCTCTCATCCCTGCTCTGTCTGAATACCGAGTCCGCTCATACATGCCCCAACTTTTAAACGTCATATGAATCATCTTTGATTGACTATTTTCAAAACCCTTTTGAAGTTTATTGTAATCTTTTTATGCTTCAAAACTTTGTTAACTTTACCCTTGAGGAGTTTGATTGAATGATGAGGTACAAGTCTTGTTTCACAAAAAAACAAAAAACAAAATTATTATTCAATCACTAATTTTGTTTGATCTCTGTTTTTAATTCAAAGTTATTGGCTACTATGAAATGTCTGAGAAAACAAGGAAAGGTGTCTTGTAAAAGTGACAGATCCAATCCAACGGTAGGGAATAAATGTCTCAAATCAACGGTCAGACTGTTTCATGCGACTCTCTGGTTTATTGTGACACCACGTCACTTTAATATGCCTCCATCCAATGCATGCCAACGATTTTTTTCTTATTCTTTTTTTTTTCGATAAAGTGATTTATCTTTGTTTACTTTGGTATTCTTTTGGTGTATTCGAGACATATTCCATTGAATCTATTCGTTACCTATTCGGCTATTCCTTTTATAGTTTTCTTTGGCATTTTTTTACTTATATATATTTGACCTTAGATTGAGTCGATAGAAGTTTATGCGACCACGATTCCAAAATGTGTAACTAAAATTTTCAATATTCTGCAAAGATAATATTCGATGTTCTATATGTCTTTAGTTCACCTAGATTATAAATATATATAGTAATTGAGAAGCAAATGCTTTGCATGCAATTATAGAGACAAGATGTTGGCATGCATGTTGCCAACGTTTTGAAGAAGATACTGTAGCCGCAATCATTCTCCTTGGCATAATAACTAAGTTTAGATTATGTATCCAAAATTATTCATAATTTATGAAATTGTTCCAAAATAATATGAAAACATTGAACTTTTTTAATATAGATAATTATATGTACTTATTCTGTTTTACAAAAAAATGTCATTTTAGAGATTTTTCCTTATTTCACAAAGATTGTCACTTTACAATTTCAATATATTTTTTACATTAAATGTTTTAACTTACCCTAAACACAATTTTCATTTTATTGAATTTAAACCATTACTCACTTATTAAATAAGAACAAACATTTATAATTATATTTTTTCTTAATTTGTGTTAATTGTATCAAAATGACATTTTTTGTAAAACAGACAGAGTATTTCATTGTTGCATTTCTTGAAAGATATAATATATATTGCTGAATATATTATTTTTGGCCAACTAAATGTTAATTGATTTTTTTAAAATAAAAACCGATACAATGCGATCTATATCTTGTGATGGTTATAGATCAATCATATAATATCAAAGCAAAAAAATATTTCTTTTACGTCAAATTGTTTTCTTTACTTTGTGAAGAAAACAAATATAAAGGTTGATACCTAATATAAAGTTTTAATTGCTACAAAGAAATAATCAATTTAGTGGCAGAAAATGAAAAAAACAGTTGAAGGAAAATGGTAATTAGTGGATTTCTAATTAGGTAAATCGCAATGGAATAAAGTGATCAGTATTTTGTTAGATATAATTTTACTTTAATTTTAACTAGGTACGATGAATGATGTTTTCATAATTTTAAAATTTTTACTTTTAAGAGCTTCTTATTGTTACTCTTCTACCAACAAAGGAAATATTTTTTTTTAAAAAAACAAAGAAATAATAATCAATTATAAATTAATTGGAAATTAATATATATTTACTCATCCATTCCACGAATAGTATACTTTTAAGGTTTATTTTGTTTTACAAATAGTGTTGTTTTACATTTCTAATGTAAATTGAAAACTTAATCTCCTTTTATATCAATTTATTAATTAGAAGATAAAACTTTTAATTGTAAATCTATTTATAGAAGGTATGTACACTACAAGAAAACAAACCTTTTGCGATGGAAGAATTCATAGCAAATTCCTCGTAAATAGGCAAAAACGATGGAATTGCGAGGAACACACTTCCCTCGCAAATCGCTTCTCGCAAATTGGTTAACATCGCAAATCCCTCGCAAATTTTGCGAGGAAAAAAATGCCGTCGCAAAATCAACGCAAATTGCGAGGGACAATATCAATAGCAGATTCCTCGCAATTTGGTTCAAGCTAATCCCTCGCAAATTTGCGATGGATTTGCAACATTTATGTCTGTCGCAACAGCTGAGATTTGAATTAGGAATTATTCATTTTGTAATTATGTTTATTTTTAATTATGCAAATTAATTATGATTAATTTCTAATTAGGCAAACTAAAATTCATAATTAGCCCAAAAAAACTTTGAATGAAAACTGAAATTAAACTTGTAATACAAAATGTTGTTAAACTTACATAAACATAATAATATAAGTTCAAAACAAAAATCAAACACATCTTCTGAATATACAAACACAAGTTCTCGGATACAAACACATAAACACATAAACACAAGAGATCCTAAGTTGGTCTGGTGATACCTCCTGCTCCGGTCTCAGGTCCGGTATCTCCTGCTCCGGTCTCATTGGTGGCAGCAGTCTCAGGTCGGGGAAATTTTGCAGCAAATTCAGGGTCCTTCTCAGATAGATAATCGAAGTAGGCATCGTAGCAATGCATCTTCTGAGTATTTTGTTGCAACTTCAATGCATAATCTTCTAGCTGAGTAGACTGACTCGCAAGAACAGCTTCGGCCTGAGAAAGCTTCTCAGCTAGAATGACTGGATCTTCAGTCGGAGTAGGCGTCAGAACAACTTGAGCTGAAGATGCTTCAGTTTGCATAGTACCGACTCCATATATCCTATTTTTCTTCTTCGGAGCAACCTGCAAACAACAAAAAACAGAGACACAATGTAAAGTTCAAAGAGATAAAACAAAACAGTATGTAAAGTTCAAGAATTTACCTCAGCAAAAATTCGGTTCTTCATACTAACTGACAATCCGCCAGAAGCACTACTCTCTATGTTGTCCCCTGAGCATAGCCCAGTTTCAGCCTCAGTTATCCTCGATGACACTTCATGGTATACTTTCTCAGATAATCCATCCACAAACGACCCATCAGGTTTCCTATGAGTATCTTCTAGGACTTTCAAGAAATCAGGAAGTGCCTCACCAGTAATCTCCGACTTAACAAAGATATGAAACAACAAAGTATTAGACTAAAGCAAGAATTTATAGGTAATTGTACTAAATAACTAACTAAACATACTTACATGTTTTCGTGCACGAGCTTTAAAGGAGGTCTGACCAGACCGGTGTTTATGCATTCCAGTGCCATCAGGATCACTGTATCGAGCATTTCGACTATTGATGCTCTTTTCCTCAGATTTTGGTTCACACCAAAACTTGACCAAGCCGTCCCATACTGTCGGATCAAGCCACCGCGGCTTTGCATCATCACCTTTTACTCTCCACTTAGACTTCCACCGAGACACTTGATCAGTCATCCGGGTCTTCAACTTGCTTTCAAACTCGGCTCGAACTCTCCCATTGATGGACTGGTCCCAGTTATATGTTTGCTTGTAAAAACATAACATGAATCAAAATCAGAATCAAGTAAGTAAAAACAAAATCTTTAATTTAAACACATCAACAAACACTTAACTTACTGCAAACGTTTCAAACCACCGGTTTACAACCGCAGCTAGTGTTTGGGTCCAATTGGCATGGGCTCCTTTGAAATCTCTTTCAAAGATGGCCCGAACAGTAGCAGCAACTGAAGGATCCTCGTCAAACCTACAAAACACAAGAAAAAAAGGAATGAGGATCAATGAAAATATATCTAAAAAATTAGACAACCCTAACTACATTCTTACCATAGAGTACCCGAAGGGCGTTTAGGGTCCAATTTCTTTAAGCTAGCACGACCGGGACTTGCAAGTAG
>NC_025691.1:28332004-28349796 GCF_000633955.1 Camelina sativa | reverse complement strand
TAGCCTTTGAGCAGAGCCAGTAGAGCGTACCTCTCGAGAAGGGACGGGAGGAGATAATCCTTGTGAAGATATGAACCTTGTGTAATGGTTTTGGTTGACAGATCCGTTTTGGTCTCGAGAAGACATCTGAGAAGAGAAGGAGAACATGTAAAATTAATCATTACCCTAAATTAAAAACAAAAATTAAAACCCCTAAAATCGAATCGAAACCCTAATCCCAAAATTAAATCCCCAAAATCGTTACCCTAAACCTAAAATTAAACCCTTAATCGAAAACCCTTAATCGAAACCCTAAATCGATATAACCCTAAATTGAAAAACCCTAAATCGATATAATTAGAACCCTAAATCGATATAACCCTAAATCGATATAACCCTAAATCGAAAAACCCTAAAATCGAATCGAAACCCTAATCCCAATCGAATCGAATTAAAACCCCTAATCCCAATCGAATCGAATTGAAACCCTAATCCCAATCGAAACCCTAATCCCAATCGAATCGAAAAACCCCTAAAATCGAATCGAAACCCTAATCGAAACCCTAATCGAAACCCTAATTGAAACCCTAATCGAAACCCTAATCAAAACCCTAATCAAAACCCTATTCAAATCGAATCGAAACCCTAATCGAAAACCTAATCGAAACCCCTAAATCGACAAACCCTAAATTGAAACCCTAATCGAAACCCCTAAATCGACAAACCCTAAATCAAATCGAAACCCCTAAATCGACAAACCCTAAATCGAAACCCATCTAAAAAACAACAGAAGAAGAGAGAGGAGGAGGAGATTAGTCGGAGAAGGGATGAGAGGAGGACAAGACTAACCTGAGAAGGGATGGGAGGAGGAGTAGACACCGGAGAAGAGATGAGAGGAGGAGTAGACAACCGGAGAAAGGAGTAGACAACCGGAGAAGACAACCGGAGAAGAATGAAATCGGAAGAAGAAGAGAAGTTTTTAGGGTTTGTCGGCTGCGGGTGTTGGTTTGAGCTTCGCTCAAACTAGGTTTTTTACTTATATAGGAAATTAATGGCGTCGCAATTCCAACGCAAAATTTGCGAGGGATTTACTAGAGTCCCTCGCAAAAGCATCGCAAACAATAATTAATATAAATTTTCTTATTTAGAGTTTTTTGCGACCAATTTGCGAGGGAACGTAGCAAATCCCTCGCAAAATCTTTAGGGTTTAGGATTTGCAATTGTCATTAGTGCCCTATCTTATATTATAAATATTGAATTATATCAATTTAATAATTATTAGTAATGTAATTAGTCTTAAAGGTTAAGGTTCAAGGGTTTAGGGTTGTTATTTGCGAGGGAATTGCTATGTATTGAGTCTTTTGCAATGGATTTGCGACGAACTTGCTATGGCTCTAGCAAATCAGTCGCAAATTTGTCGCAAACCTTCAATATCTAATTTGCAAAAACCATCAAAATAATTGTAACAAATTAGTCAAATTAACTTTCAAGTATATTATAAGGTCCAATGGTGTCATCATACTCTTTTCTATCATCAAACTTTCCAAAATTGTCCAATTTTGCATCTTACTCTAAACATGATGATGTTCTACACTATATCACATATATGTTCAATACATTGAGACAAATTTTTGCCAAATTGTCCAATTCTCTAACAATTTTGTGTTGCACTGCTATCTTTGATTAATAGTTTTGGATTCATCTTTTTTAATCATTAATAGTAATGTAATAAGTCTTTAGGGTTTAGGGTTTAGGGTTAAGGGTTTAAAGTTTTTTTTGCGAGGGAATTGCTATGTTTTGAGTCCTTTGCAATGGATTTGCGACGAATTTGCTATGGCTCTAGCAAATCAGTCGCAAATTTGTCGCAAACCTTGAATATCTAATTTGTAAAAACCATCAAAATAATGTTAAAAATTAGTAAATTCACCTTATGAACACATTCAAATGTATTTCAGAATAATTCTATTAAGTTTTGTAATATTTATAAAAACTTATTATCCTAACTTTGCAATGGATTTGCTATGGCTTTCGCAAATCACTCGCAACTCCATAGCAAATTTGCTATGGAGTTTGTTCTCGCAAAATCGTCGCAATGTTGCGATGGATTTGCGAGGAAAGGGACCTTCCCAGCGAATTTGTCGTAAATGCGTCGCAAATGAGCAGCGGATTTGCGACGACTGAATTCCTCGCAAATTTGCGAGGGATGTGCTATGGTTTTTTATTTCCTAGTAAATTCCTCGCAAATCCATCGCAAATTTGCGAGAGCTGTACTCCGTCGCAATGTGTCCTCGCAAAAGGCTTGTTTTCTTGTAGTTGTACATATTTGTCAAAATGACACTTTTTGTTAATCATTATTTGAGACTGTTATAAGAAAATTTGTTGGCAAAACAATAACAAAAAGGGAAACTTGTCCCCAAAACATTAATGGAAACCAATATTTGATAAATGAACATTAATAGAAAGTCATGTAAACAATAAATGAACATTTTGTTAAGAATATAGCATAATGGAAAAGGTAAAAGAAACAGTACATTTCATACTTTCATTTGAAATATATAATATTTCACATAATTTTTGTTTTTATATGTGGATGTCTAATTTATCAAATTACACTACAAAACTAACCCCTAAATCTAGAATGCTAACCTCCATAATTAATTATATCTCTACCTAAAAATAACTGTTAATAAATATTTTAACTATAATAGTTAAATAAATTATATAATCGTTTAAATCTGCGCACAAATACTCGATCTATTCCTTTTTTTTCTTAATAGTAGGGCATAAAGTCTTGTCTGTTTGTTGACCAAAAAAAAAAGTCTTGTCTGTTCTTTCTTGACAAAAGAAAAAAAAACATAATTTAATTGGCTCATATATACGCATCTATTATTATAACTTTTTATATACATTACAAAACATTTAAAAATTGATTAGAAATACATTATTTTCTATGATTTATGGTTTTTATCTCTAAAACAGTAACACTAATTTATTATTTTTCTAAGTTTACAATTCATAAGAATGCATGCATGCATAAAAAGTTTAAAGATCTATATTTTCTTAAACCAATTTCTTTTCTAAACTTGGACTAATTAGAAACGAGGGGTGCTAGTATTTTGAAGGGAAAAGTTCAATAGTTGAAACAAAATTCTCATTTAGTAACTATTATCAACTCGTACACTTTGTTTAATTTACCTTCTATAAATTTCCATTTTTAGGGCTTGTTGGTGCTGGTCTTCCGCCAACAAAGGAAATAGGAGACATTAAAAGGAAAATAATACTACTAATAATCAAATTAAGGGCAACGAGGAAGTAAATGCCCATTAATAAATACTCTCTCTGTTTTTTTTTACTTGTCATTCCAGACTAAAAATTTTGTTTTCCAATACTTATCATTTTAGATTTCCAATGCATATGTTTGACAAAAATACCAATTTTATTTCAATTATTTTAATGATTTGACCAATAAAAAAATTAGAAAATATATTAAAGAAAGAATATAATAGAACATTGATTTAGTTTCTTAATTTGGGTACAAAGCTCTAGAACGAGAAGTAAAAAAAACCGGAGAGAATATTAAATAGTCATATTAGAGGTAATATTGTTGGCCAAAAAAAAAAGGGGAAAAGGCAAACTCGTCCCTAATCTTATATACATACCTTCACCATTAATAGAAGTAGAACCATTCATTCATTATTCACTCTCAAATCTCAAGCTCATTGGAGTCTTGTGGGTTGCCATTTTTAGGTCTCTATAAATTCAAATGTTCTGTTCAATTCAATGCCTTGCCAGACATCTGTTCCCTTTGCATGTAAGAGAGATAAAGAAAGCGACAAAAGCCATAAAGAAAGGTACGACTCTTTGAAAGAGAGAAAGATAAGGTTTTCTCTTATCTTCTCATCAGATCTTTGTTTCTTTACTCTCTTTCTTTTTCTTTTCTTTTATGCTTTTTTGGTTATGTTTTTATCCTCGATTTAGAAATTATAAAAAAAAACCCTAGATTTGATCTTCCAAAGGGTTATCTTAACTGGAATCTCTCTTCTCTTATCATATATATATGTATAATCTTTATCTCTCTTGGTTCTTTGCTTCTCTTGTTATAAAACTCAGATCTGACACCAGATATCTCACTCTTGTTCCTTGTTTCATCTTGTAGATCTCTGAAGTTGGATGGATTGTGTGAGTGAATGAGGTTGGGACAAGAGAAAAGCAAAGAAACTGACAGAAGAGAGTGAGCACACAAAGGCAATTTGCATATCATTGCATTTGCTTCTCTTGCGTGCTCACTGCTCTTTCTGTCAGATTCCGGTGCTGATCTCTTTGGCCTGTCCTTGTTCTCTTTGTCTCAATCTCTCTCTCACATATACAATCTCTCTTTCTCTTTCTTGTTCATCTCCAAAATAAGGTAAGAAGATACGATCTAAACGATGGTTTGTTCTTGTGTATAGATGTTGGTTCGATCTGCTTGCATGCTCGAGGAGACCTTTAGCCTTTAAAACATTCATTATGTTTTAGGAGATGGGTATTATCGAAAAAGCTTAATCTATGAGTTAACGCGTGGTTTAGTTAGATTAGCATGGTAACCTAGTTTTTTAATAGGATGGTCCTTAATTTTTTCTCGATTTATGTATATATTATATCGTTTCTTTTTCCTCTCTGTCTCTCGAGGCGTTTTAATCCCTAGTAGTTCCCTTTGTATATATACTGTTATATATATATATATATATGTCATTTGATTCATGCGATCATATCATCTAATTTTGCGTGTTTCATGATATTTGCATTATAAGAATGAGTCGTTACTTTATTTGTTATTTAAATGGTTGGCTCGTACATTTTTATTCCATGAGGTACATGATTAGCTTATTATTTAACAAAAAAAAGTTATATGTTAGTATATAATTAGTTGTACTTAACATCTATATATATAAATAATATATTTAATTCCATGTTAAATTTGTTTACATGAATATTGTGAGAATATTCTTTTTAAGGGTTTGGTTTGTTAGATTAATTTGAGAACATGTTCCTATGCAACTGCTTCAGAAAAAAAAAAAACACGCATTTTGTATGCAAACTAATACAACCTATAATGTATGAATTTGTTGTATTAGTGCCACATGTTGATGTGTCATGTCTTTCCGCTTTTGTACTGTTAATGCTGTTGAATGTTTTAGGTGTTTGTCGAGAAAATATCAACACTAGAATTAACTTGTTGTCCTACTGTTTACACCTTTCATTTTTCTTGGGTAAGTGAGTCGTTGGACTGAAATCACGATGATTATGTGTTCAAATGTGTATGTATATATATCTTGCAGGAATAAATATATGTATCTCTTTGCAGTTGGTTATGATTGCATCTTTCTCACATCATCTCTAGGCTCCAGCTTTAATTGAAGTCCGTATTGATATTTGTGAAGCGATTGGGAAATTTAGAAGACAGTGGACTTTGTGTTTCTGTTTGATCATATGCTAACGCAAACGTGAAAAAAATAAGAAAATTAAGAGCCGAGGCCTAGTTCATTGAAAAATTAAACCATGTTTAGAAATAGAATTCGATGAAAGAAAAGAGACTAATTAAAGCATTCTTCTTTATCACCAAGTGTCCAAGTTTCATCAACAAAACTTCTTTTTCTTACAAGTCTTCCATTTTCATCCAATATATTCATTACGAGAGTCAATTGGTTTTCTTTTATGTAGCTGTAGGTCATACAATTTTAAGATCCATGTACTCAACAGTCGGATATTTTCTTGACATGTTGAGTTTAATCAACAACACCAATTATATATTATTTTAATTTATCTAGTTCAAGACATTTTCAACTCCATTTAAAGTTCTTCTTAGCTTAATTAACGGTTGTTCAAAAAAAAAAAAGCTTAATTAACTTTCTCTAATTATATTATATGGATTGATCCGTATTTTGGCAGAATACATATAGATACACTCGAACAACATTTTTAGGTTTTCATTCATCGGGACAAAGCTAGGTAATTGAAGTTAATCTTTAGATTTTTTTTGAAGTAGAAACACCTAAACATTTGGTCAAAAAATTCTACGTAATGCAATATTTAAACCATATGTGCTGCAAATGATGGCTTATTAAATTTAGCTGAATTTGGCAAATCATTTCACTCTCATTACGGTATACTCCAATCAACTATATATACTGTTTACTAGACTTGGACAGATTAATGATGTCCTACAAAATTCATGGCATGGTCGGGTTTCGGTAGCTAGTTTCGACGACCTAGTGATCCACAAAATACGAACAAATCCATGCAGTCCCATATGTATCTAGCAATTAGCCATAAAACAGTGCAATAGGCGGTTGTGAACTTACCTTGTCACCCTTCGTTTTCAGTACATATTTTGTTATAGTATGAACTTGCGTAAGAACAAACAAATTTGGCGTTAATCGTGAGTCCAAAATCATGACACATATCACAAAGTTCCTTGGATTTGTTATGTATGTTCGTTAACAATGAGTACTTATATCTTAATTAGCCGTATATAAACTCCCGAGTCCGATCCATTCATATTTGTATTTAATTTAATTATATTGATGGAAACGAATCATTGGTTCTTGTTAGCACATAACATCAAGTGTGACGACTGGTGGAACTGATATTTTTTTTTCCTCTTCTTTATAATCTTGTTACCACAAGTGAGAAAAGAGTCACCTAGGAACGAAGAATGTGTGTAGGCATATTATGGAAACCTTTTCTAACCAAGAGTGTTTCAGCAAAAAACATACTTTCATATTTAATAAACGACGGCTAGATGCAGAAAGCTTACCGAATGTAGTAGGTGAAGGCAGGACCGACCCTGAACCCAGCAAAATAAAATATGAGCTTAAGTAGAACTGCCAAAAATATCATATATTTCAATAAATGAAACAGACACCAGTTATGTATATATATAACTAAAAAAAATCTTAAGTTAGATAAAATTTTCAAATTTATTTATATATTTAAAATTTATTTAGAATTCTTCCAAAATTTACTTGGGTTCCGAAATTATAAAATCTTTCCGTGAAAGAGTTATGATAAGTGATGGTACCCGAATGTTTTGGAAAGAGAATATGAAACTTCTGAAACTCCGAGAGATATTTGAAATATTACAAAATGATATAAATAATTCCTAAAGTAGAAACTCTAGAAATGGAATAAAATATTTTGTTTAAGAAGATGTGAAACTAACGAGACAACTAAAGAGGGTATATTATGAAGAGCTAAATTTTAGAAGAAAATAAAAAAGCTCATGGATAAAGAAAGGTAAAAAATTTAGTTTTGGTGAAGCGTGTAATAGGTTTTAATAATATTTTTTGGAGTAAAAATATCAGTTGAAAAAATAAATTTTAGGTTGTTCTCTATTTTATTTACCAATCAATTTGAAAATTTTGAAAATAATATCAGCGAAAGAAACAGGAGTTGAATTTCCTGAAAACAGTTAAGTGAAACTAACTACTCTAATTTTTTTTTCTTACTATTTGCTGCTCATTTAATTTCACTTACTCTATTCTTCCTCCAATCACACATGCATTCTTTTAAATATGACTGTAAATTGGATTGAATTTGAGGATTAAACATGCAGAGTTTTCTCTATTTCTAATAAGTCATTCAGGATTTTTGGCCAATTTATTTGTCTTTTTTTTTTAATATGAAAATGCACTCGAGTTAAAGAAAATCATTCATATAAATAAATGATAGAAACAATTGGGAAAATTGAGTTTTTTTTTGTAGCTTTGTGTTGGAAAAATATGAAGCATCTATCAACGCAAGATGCAAAAAAGGAAGATTTGGTAGCTACTATTACTATTGTATGAGAGATTATCACTTTCCGATACGATCTTCCAAAGTAGGAAAAATATGGGAGAAAAGAAAAGTCAAAAAATTGTTTAAAAATTATTAAGGGCCAAGTAGAAAAGGTCACATCTTGCCTTACCAAAAAAAGACAGTTCATCGAAATTTTATCGGGATAAGTTACTATTTTTAATTAATGCGTATCCACATCAAAACATGCGTAGCATTAACGGTTATTCCACGTCAATTTCATGTCGTCCACAATACAAGAGGATAGGGGGGATTTACTCTTCTTATTTATAGTATATATCAATATCAATAACTCTATTCTGAAAACTCTTCACAACTTATTATATGGTCAGAAATATGCAAGAACACTATTATAACTAGTTGAAGAGGACTTTTATTCTGGACATAGTTAAAAAAAAAATACTTTTAATTGAAAACTGTATGAATCAGTGTCATAGCTTGTAATGGTCACTATGCATTTTAACTGAAAGCCCTTTATCAAGAAAAAAAAATTAATATATTTGATGTCAGAAATAATAATTTAATATTTTTAGAATGTCTTATATATAATTTTAAAAGAACAAATTTCACCAGCTTAAAACTTATAAAAAGAGGCATTCAATTCTTTTTTTGGATATATGTTCTAATAATTTATGCAAATCCTAATGCTAAAAAATTCCTAACCAATTTTTATATTATATTTAGAGTGATTTGTCCTCTTATTCTTTTACTAGATTAGGACCGTGCTAGAGCACGAGTTTAAATTCTTTCTATTTATATTGTAATTTTTATATAAAATATAATTTATGTGATTGTTTTTTAAAGTTGTAGTAAATAACTGAATAAAACATTATGCAATCAAATTATATGCTAAATATGATGGACCCGTTGCTAGAGCACATATTGAAATTTCGTCTGTTTATTTTGTAATTTTTATTTAAATCACTATATATGTGATTGTTTTATTTGTTTTAAAAGTTTTTTTTTTATGAAACACTATGCCATTAAATCATATGTTGAATATGACTTATGGAAAGAACGTATATTTTGTATTGATTTTGACCCGCCGTACATCGCGAATTAAGTTATTTGATAAAAAAAAAATTGTTTGTTAATTTTCTTTGAATTGCTTACTGTTTAAAATTATATATATTGTATTTTGATTGTTAATTCTATGACTTAACCCACAGTATACCGCAAATTAACTTTTTGTTACAATATTAATTTAATCAACTTAATTAGATATATCGATTAATTTAATATTCATATTATTAACAAAATAATGAAATGATATTTTACCCGTGGAGCACCTAATTAATGAAATTTCAAATTTATATTAGTATATATTCAAACACATCATATCATATAACCCTTCTTGTAATATTTTAATTTGTAGTACCCCATGAATTGTAATGTACTAATGTGTATAAACATAATAATCATCATTATAAGTATGATAAAATTAAAAGACATGAACCGAAAGATGATACCTTATCAAAAGGTAACGATAGATTATTGATATGTTTATTTTGTAGTATAATTGGAAATCACTCTTAATCCGCGGAAGAGTAATTATTTTTTTAGATTTGTTTGCCTATATATATGGTTAATTAAATATTCTTTAGAGATTTTATCTTATTCTTTCTAATATCCTGTCTTAGAGGATTTTAAATCGAGATTAACTAATTGTTATAACTCATATAACCTATATAACCTATCAAATAATCAAATAATTAATTTTATAATCTATATTATATAGTTTACAAACGAAAGTTGTGTACATCTATTTTATTATATAGGGGATATTTGCATCTTCCTAATTAGAAACGGCCATTCACTCTTTAGTATTTCTTTGACATGCTTTACTTTGGTAATAACTTAATATCTACTTTGATCATACTAGTCTTTAGAGCATCTCCAATGCATCTCTATTTTTTTCTCTATAAATAGAAAAAAATATAGCAATCTATTTTAGAGGCAAATTTGCTTCAACTCACCTCTATTTTCATCTCTAAAAATAGAGTTCCTCTAGATATAGAGGAAAAAATAGCAATCTCTATTTTAGAGATGAGAATAGAAGTGGATTGAAGCAAAAATGCCTCTATTATATAATTTCTCTGTTATAGAGAAAGAAAATAGGGAAAACCATTGGAGATGGTCTTAACCATTTTTTTACTCTTTTAACCATTCAATACAACGAGCAAAAAGCCGATCGAGTAAGAATTGAATTCAATTTCCGGATTTAGTTTCGCTTCGCTTCTTTTGGCTTCGGTCATGTTTTATTGTGCTGGCAGAGCTTATGCACATCACTTTGTTCAGATAAGGACAGAACATTTCTTCACAGTTCACTTAGTCGTCGCATATCAAACAAAGTAGATACATTTATAAATAAAATCATTTCTGCTTATAAATATAACCAGTCACAAATTTTCTTACATAAGTATTCTCACATATACTTGTAAGTATAATATAACAAAGTCTCAGAGACAATGGAGGAATCAAACCGTACTGTCTTGTTCGACAAGTACGAGATCGGAAGACTACTCGGCACCGGTAACTTCGCCAAAGTCTATCACGGAACAGAGATCTCCACCGGCGATGACGTGGCGATCAAGGTCATCAAAAAAGACCGCGCATTCAAACGTCGTGGCATGATGGAGCAAATCGAACGTGAGATCTCCGTCATGCGTCTCCTCCGTCATCCCAACGTTGTCGAGCTCCGTGAAGTGATGGCTACAAAGAAGAAGATCTTCTTCGTTATGGAGTACGTCAACGGAGGTGAGCTTTTCGAGATGATCGATAGAGACGGGAAACTCCCGGAGGATCTAGCCAGAAAGTATTTCCAACAACTGATATCCGCGGTGGATTTTTGCCACAGCCGCGGTGTTTTCCACCGCGATATCAAGCCGGAGAATCTGTTGCTTGACGGAGAAGGCGATCTCAAGGTTTCGGATTTCGGACTTTCGGCTTTGATGATGCCGGAAGGGCTAGGTGGAAGACGTAGCAGCAGCGACGACCTTTTACATACGCGGTGCGGGACGCCGGCTTATGTTGCGCCGGAGGTTTTACGGAATAAAGGATACGACGGAGCTATGGCGGATATTTGGTCGTGCGGGATTGTTTTGTATGCACTCCTTGCTGGCTTCTTGCCGTTTATCGACGAAAACGTCATGACATTGTACACGTAAGTATGCCATGATCGGGTTTTGGGTTAACCAATCCTCACCATTTATTTATTTTATTCATTTTAAAAAGACAAATGAGAACTAAAAACCAAGGCTGTCCACTTTGACTTGGATTTCCAGATTCTTCTCAATTAAAAAAAAATAAATATATTTTGTTTTGATTAGGTCAATTATTTGAATAGGACAATTTAACTTATTCCAATACCAATAGATACAAAAAATGGGTATATGATATATTCTTTAAAAGTTTGCACACACATACACTGATACACATACAAAAAAAAAATATAGTAGTATTTACATTATTTGTTCGAGTAATAGTAACTAAAAAGATAANTTTTTTTTTTTTTTTTTTTTTTTTTTTTTTTTTTTTTTTTTTTTTTTTGACGAAGGTATATTAATTGGTTATGTTATCCAAATTTCATGTCCAATAGTGACAGTATTGTTGAACCGGAATGTGAACCAATCAAAATCAAAGTATTGTTTCTTGTTTGATTTGAATCTTTTGGCGCAATCTGTAATAAAAACAGGAAGATCTTCAAGGCTGAATGCGAGTTCCCACCGTGGTTTTCCTCAGAATCTAAGGAACTAATCTCAAGATTGCTTGTACCGGATCCTGAACAACGCATTTCAATGTCGGAGATCAAAATGATTCCATGGTTCCGAAAGAATTTTACACCACCGGTAGCCTTTTCAATCGACGAAACAATCCCGTCTCCACCGGAGCCACCAGCAAAGAAAAAGAAGAAAGACAAGTACGAAGAGGAGGAAGACGACGGAGTTTCTCCAAGATCTTTCAACGCTTTCCAATTCATCACTTCAATGTCTTCAGGTTTCGACCTCTCCAACCTATTCGAGATAAAAAGGAAGCCAAAGCGGATGTTCACATCCAAGTACCCCGCGATATCCGTGAAGGAGAGGCTGGAGAAGGCGGCTCGTGAGATGAACATGAGGGTGAAACATGTCAAAGACTGCAAGATGAAGCTACAAAGGAGAACAGAAGGCCGTAAAGGGAGGCTCTCCGTGACGGCGGAAGTTTTCGAAGTTGCTCCTGAAGTCTCTGTCGTCGAGTTCTGCAAATCCTCCGGGGACACTTTGGAGTACTACCTCTTCTGTGAGGATGACGTTAGGCCAGCTCTTAAAGACATTGTCTGGTCTTGGCAAGGTGATGATGATGAAGATGAGGTTACCACTAATGATAACTGAATAATTAAATAATTCTTCATGAGCTGTAATATTTTGATTTTTGGCATGGGATGTGCGAGAGCGAGACTGTCTTATTGTGAAATTGCATATATATATATATATATATATATATATATATCTATAAAAACTTTTATAATTAACAATATAATAATATTTTTTTTTATTTTTATAAGATGGAGAACCAGAAATCAACCAAAAAATTTAAAAATCAACAATCGCGATAATTAATAAAGATTATGTAAATCATAAAAATCGAGAAGAATTTAAATATTATAGTTTAAAAAGTTTACTTTTATCTCTAAATATATTAGTTATATTTATTTTTATTTTTATCTTAATCTTAGTTTATGACTTTATACCATTATTCCTATCTCTATATAATGTATAGTTCAAATAATTAACATATATTATCATCTATAGACCTCTGACATGTCGAGTTGGTGTGAATTACTAATTTGAAAATCAAATTTTATATAATAAAAAATATAGATTACCGCTATAAAAACATTATTAAGGGATTAGTACAACTTGGAATGTAAGAAGGTATAATAATACAAGCAATAACCGGACACTCTATGTCACAGTTTCCAGTTATTTTTACCATCAGTCCTCTATATGCTCTCTCATAATCTCATTTGCAATGTGTTTAAGCGGCAAGCAACTTCTGGATGTCTTTCTGTAAAACAGCCGAAAATTTGGTTACAAACCTTGAACCAAACCACCGCTATGAACCGAAATACGAAGTATATATCCCTTAACCGTACCTCGATTTGGAAAGGGGATGTAGTGGGAGGGTACCTCTCAACTACCTTTCCCTTTTTATCAATTAAGAACTTCTCAAAGTTCCATTTAATGAGACCACCTAAGAATCCTCCTGCGTTTGATTTCAAGAATTCGTAGATGGGCGCTGTGCTCGGTCCATTCACGTCAACCTGTAGAATCTCAAAACTTTATTCTGATCTGCAACCAACCAGAAGAGAAGAGTGAATGTTTTTAGAGATAATCTTTACCTTATCAAATATAGGGAACTCTGCTTTAAACCGGGTGCAAGCGAATTGTTTGATCTCGGGATTTGACCCAGGCTCTTGGCCACCAAACTGATTGCAGGGAAAAGCTAGAATCTCAAATCCTGTAATCAGAACAACAGGAAAGGTTTGTGATGTGCTAGTTGGCTATGATGCCCTTGCTAAATGCATAAAGACAAGATTCGTAATCTAAATGAGTTATGAAGAGCTGATGGATTGAGATTATCCATCAACCCAACAAAGATACTGAATTGACTTGCAGTTCAAAAGTTGCAGAACAATTCAAATTCAATTATATTAAGTTGAACTGCGAACTAGTAACACTGGCAGTAGCAAGAATAGGACCGGAACATATTGATTGACACAAAGAATGATAGGATAGATACAAGGATCTATAGAATTAGAGGTCACCTTGGCTCTTGTATTTCTCATACAGATGTGATAGCTCTGAGTAATTTGATGATGTGAGACCACTGGTTTGTTCATGGAAACACACACAAATCTTTAACATCAGAAACCTCTACATGAACTATGAGCAGAAGAAATCGCAACCAAGAGGATGGAGAAAGGATAAAAAAGTTACCATCTTGAAGCGACATTGACGATCAACATAACTTTCCCCTTGAATTTGTTCAAAGCAACATCATTCCCATCAATGTCCTGCCTCCAAAATACAGTATGAATCCGTAAATATGAAATACTTAGAGGCGTTGATACAAATTTGAAGATTCCCCCCATTTATAGTAAAGAGGCAGACATCACACAACCCTAAAGAAAGAGTAAAAGAAGCAAAACCTTAACGGTGAAATCGTGAACGGTCTTCTCAGCAGCAGCTCTAGCTTGAACACTGAAAGGACGAGACTTGAAGAGGAACCCAGGATTAATCGGGGATTTTAGAGAAAACCCATTACTCAGATTCGCGAAATTGGATACTCCGGTGGAGAATTTGAAGGAAGGGATGACAAAGGTTGAAGATGAATTGGGTCTCAAACTGTTGAAGACTGTAGAGAATGGTGCGTAAGAAGAAGAAGCAGTCATAGAAACCATTTTGGTTACCGGAGACGAGTTTACTTTTTGTTTCCTTTCGACCACTCTCAGAGCTGTTCAGCGAGAGAGAGACTCCAGAGCCTTTTATAATAGTGCCAAAAACATTAAAAGATAAAAACAGAATTTTGAGCCATACTTTAAACCTTAATACTTCTTAATAATTTATTTTGTTATTATGTTATTTATAAAGGTTTGTAATTAAAAATTCAGTTTGTTAATATTTTAAAAAATGTTTATTGTATATAATGAATAAAATTGTTTAAACCTTTGTCAATTAAACACAATCTTTGTTATAGTTGTAAAATAAGTAAAAATATATAATTAACATGTAAAAAGAACAACTAAATATAACTAATGAAGGTTCTGAAAAACCTCTTAAAAAACAACATTCATTGTTGTAATAAGTACCTTCAAGTATTAAATATATTCAAATCTCTTCTTAGTTTTATTTTCCTAAAAAACGGTGGCTAAAAGGAAAATAGAAATTTTTTAAATAGATAAGATAATATATCTAAATATTTTATTTTATTTATTTATTAAATTTTAAAATCTATGCCGGAACTGTTATATATTTTATTACATTTGATTTTTAATAAAAACTTTAATCCGTGCTCGCAAGATGTTTTGATAAAATTTGTAGCTGTTATTTTTTTTTAAAGTACAAATTAGTTTTGATTCTAATAGATTTTATTTTTACTTTTCTACAATTTATTTTATTTTATGTGTCCTCAATTTTCATTTTTTAATTAATTATATTTAATTAATTAATTAATCTTAATTAATTAATTAATTAATCTTAATTAAATTTTTCTAATGATAATTGAATGTAATTTGTTACACATTTTAAGGTTAGTTTCATATTTGTACTTCTCAATTAATATAGTATGATTTATTTGGAATGAGAACCGAAAAACTGGACCCATATTTGGTGTTCTGATATTTTCGTTCCTGTTTGCACAAAAAAAATATATATATTTTTGTTCCAAACCCAAAATTTAAATGGAATTTGTTTTTCTTCATTTCCTTTCTCTTATATTTTAAATGGAATTTGTTTTTGTTCAGCTCCTTTCTCTTATCCTTAATTCCTTATCCTAATAATCTGACTTTGGTTTCTATTCTAAAATATGTCGTACTCAAATGAATAGTTCTAATCTTACCGGTGACAATGCCTATCCATTGTGTTTTTATTTTTATTTTTTATTGTAATACTTATTAGCAATGCTGGGCCACAAAAACAAATAGATAAGATGCGACAGCCAAATTTGGTTTTTATTCTAGCGAGTGATCAAAATTTGGGGTTTTTTTTTATTATTATTATTATTAACTTTTTGTTTACTGTTATTGTTCGAGTAATTAAGATACCGTTATAAACACAATAGCAAAGTTGTTGATATGTTGCAAACATATTTCGGTATTCGGTTTATTAGATTCATTTATATTGTTGGATATTTATCAAACCAAATGACATAACAATAAACTTAAACACCGGTAGCATCTTGGAAAAACCTTTTGTTGATATTTCTACTCTAGATTTTGGAGTGTTCTATGTTATAACTTTTGATAAACCCGCCATCAGATCTAGGAATAAAAGGACGACCACAAGTTGGATTACACATGGAAATGAACATAATTGAGAAGTGATGGGAAATAGCTAGAAAGAATGGTGATGGAAAGGAAAAATTGATATATATATTTTGTGATATCCGTTTGTGTAGAGTTTAAAAGAATTGATTTGATTTACTTAACTATTCGGTTAACAGTCCTCAAAAAACTCCATACTTAAGCATGTTTGAGCTGGGGAAATTTTAGGATGGATGACTTTCCGGAAAGTGATTGTTTAAACTATGCGAGTGAAGACAAACGCATGAAAATATTATGTAATGATTTGTAGAGTCGATAAACAAGTCATTAAAAGCTCGCGAACTTAGAAAACCGACTGTCCGATATGGATGGACCCACATGTTAAGAGTGGACATAAGACCCTTCATACGAAGATGGAAGTATTACTATCGCCCATGGAGGTTATCCTCATGAGAAAAATAGATTGTCAAAATTTTGAATCTGATTGTATAGAGCTAGTTGCAATGATGCAAAATCATGAAAAATGATCAACGTTCTCTAACCTCCTAGATGAGTTTCACCTGCTCTATACCTCCTTTCTTCTTTTCTTATTATCTTAGATTTCTCGCTCATGTAATTTGCAAGATGAGGTTGCAAAAAAAAAAAAAAAGTAATTTGCAAGTTGATTGTTTGGATCGTTCAATCAGATCGCTTGTTCTTATTGTCACTTTTGAAAACTTTTTTCCTTCTGCTTAGACAACCAGATCTGATTGGAATTTTATTTTAATTAATCTGTGGTTGATTAAAAAAAATATATAATAGAGAGAATCTAAACCTAAGACAGACTTCTAAAAAAATAATTTAAAATACTATAATTGTATCAAATAATGTTATTTTAGGAAGTGTGGAACCAGTGATATATTTGTCTATAAAACTTATTTGAGTATTATTTAAAAATATTTCTCTTTTGTTAAATGCCATGTAAAAAAGTGGGATATGTTCATTTGTGTGTGCAATTTTCCCTACCATACAAGAAAATATTTTCTTGGTCTAATATTCTTTTTCTTTTGAAGAAAATATAATATTTATGTTTTAATATTTAAAATATACATAGCCAGCCACAAAAACGGTTTTTATATGAAAGTTATGAAGATGACAATTTACATGGAGGAAATCCACAATTAGTTAAATTCTTCATTAATATGGTAATCACAAATGTATTCTTGAAGCTGTGATGATGAATCAAATAACAGCTGTAAAGATTACACATCTCAAGTTTTTAGTTTAAGTAGTTATTGTAACAAGAAAAAAAGGTGTGAAAAAAAGTGAAGACCTTTAAATAGTTTTCTCGGACCAATAAAAGAAGACACTTTTTTTTTTTTTTCGCTTATCTTTTTTTTTTTTATTGTCCTTATGGATTGAATGAATTGTACATCTGATCTCAAGTAAAATTTTCTAGTGGTTGGTTCTGTTCCTTTTTCTCGTCCCGATCGAGTTTTATTCTCCTAAAACTCCAGAATTCGGGTCTTGAAGATCTCTCAAAAGGCTCTTCCTTTTTCATATTTCTTCTATCCAGAGATGTAAGTTGCTACTAACTATCTGAATCTTTTTTTTCTTATCGATCCAGATAGTCAAATATTCGCATCTGGGTCAAATCGATTCAAACCCTTGTTTTAAACCGATTCTGAATCATGTTCAAAGTTTATGAGAATTGATTGGTTCAAGCTAGCTCCTTTCTTTGATTTTGATTGCTGAGTAGTGTTCCTTTTTTTTTTTTTGAGTTGATTAAGTCCATTGTGAATCTTGTGCACGTTTATGAGGAAGAGATTAGATTTGTGTAGGATTCTGATTGGGTCAAGCTAGGTTCTTTCTTGATTCTGTTTTGTTGAGTAGTTCGATAGGTCAACTCTAAATCTTGTACAAGTCAATGAGCTAGAAAACGGATTGTACAAGATTCTGAATTGTTCAAGCTACCTTT
>NC_025691.1:28291833-28331491 GCF_000633955.1 Camelina sativa | reverse complement strand
ACATACCTAAGTTCTCCGAAAACTGATAAGTTATCAGAAGATGGTGAGAATGATAAGCTTGGATATGGTTTAACGTCTATGCAAGGTTGGCGTGCTACCATGGAAGATGCGGTGAGTCAAACTATTTGCTTCTTGTTGAACTTATGAAACATCTTAAAGTTGAAACCTTGGATCTGTGTACCTGACTCTCTTGATTGTAACTGGTTTGATTTGACTAGCATGCTGCAATTCTTGATTTGGATGATAAGACATCTTTCTTCGGTGTGTACGATGGCCATGGAGGTTAGCAAATACTGTCTATTACTTCTAAATCATAATCTAGTTCTGTTGAATTTAGTTTGAGATTCTTTTTAAGCTAGAATTTGGAAGCTAAATGGAATGAAAGATTTATCAAAGTACTTAGGGAAAGGAAGTTGTTCTTGTGATTCTTGACCATGGCAAAGACTTAGAAACTGTTGCTTATATTTGTATAGTATATACTTTTTGGTTCATTTTTCGATGTTTCATCCTTTACTTTCGTTTTTATTATGAAACTTAAAGTAATTTCTATGAAATGTTGTAGGTAAAGTTGTTGCAAAGTTCTGTGCCAAGTATCTACACCAGCAGGTTATCAGTAATGAAGCATATAAATCTGGAGACGTAGAGACATCTCTTCGAAGAGCATTTTTTAGGTTTTACTTCCTCTTTGACATTGTTGTATATTAATTTACTTTTACAAACATAAGAGTGTTCCTCTAAAAATTGTGCATTGTGAATATTGTAGAATGGATGACATGATGCAAGGACAAAGAGGTTGGCGAGAGTTAGCTGTACTCGGTGACAAGATGAATAAATTTAGTGGCATGATAGAAGGATTTATATGGTCACCAAGAAGCGGTGACAACAATAACCAGCTCGATAGTTGGCCTCTTGAGGATGTAAATATTTTCATAAACTTGCTTCTCACGTATTCTCCTGTATTCTCTACATGATTGAGTTGGGACCTCTAAAGCACCCATGCCTTTGTTCTTTATCCAGGGTCCTCATTCTGATTTCACGGGACCAAATTCTGGGTGCACAGCATGTGTAGCTCTTATTAAAGATAAGAAGCTCTTTGTTGCGAATGCTGGTGACTCACGTTGTGTGATATCAAGGAAGGCTCAGGCTTACAATCTTTCTAAAGATCACAAGCCTGATCTTGAAGTTGAAAAAGAAAGGATATTGAAAGCTGGTGGCTTCATTCACGCTGGTCGAATCAATGGAAGCTTGAATCTGACAAGAGCCATTGGTAAGCTTTTTTTCTTTCTCTGCCACTTTCATTACCTGGAGATTTCTGTTTTTACATGTAATCTTAACCGAAGAATCGTTTCTTCTTCTTTACAGGTGACATGGAATTCAAGCAGAATAAGTTTTTACCATCTGAAAAGCAAATGGTTACTGCTGATCCAGATGTAAACACTGTAAGAATCTAACTTTTTAGTATTTACCGCTTGGTTTTGTTTTTTTTTAAGCTGACTTGTTATTGTATCCTCTCATCAGATTGACCTATGTGATGATGATGAATTTCTTGTTGTTGCATGCGATGGAATATGGTAAAAATAATGTCACTAATTGTTTCATTTTCCACATATTTATTTAAGTTAGTTGCTTGATGATAATTTGAATCCATCTTATCTTCTTCAGGGATTGTATGACTAGCCAGGAACTAGTGGACTTTATCCATGAACAGTTAAAATCTGTAAGCTAACCCCTTTCCTTCTTCTACCCTCTCTCTATTACAGTTTTTGTTCCTGTCTTGGTTTGTAACATTGGTTAAACCTTTCAGGAAACAAAACTTTCCACGGTATGCGAAAAAGTTGCTGATAGATGTTTGGCTCCAGACACTGCGAGTGGTGAAGGTTGTGATAATATGACCATCATCTTGGTTCAATTCAAGAAGCCTATCCCAACCGAGACGGAACCAGAAGAACCCAAACCAGAACCAAACCAGGATGAGCCGAGCTCGTCAACCTAGATATCTTTAAAGAGCCAAGAGGAAGAAGATTTGTGAAAGTCTCTTTTATCATTGACTTTTGGGTTCAACATTGTAAATCCTTTTGAGTGGCTTAGATTCGAGAAGCTGGCGTTTTTTGGGATTTCAGTTTTTAACTCTCATTTAACAGCTTCTGGTATGTCACACAGACATCTTGTTTCATCGGTTCATGTAATCAAAAATGACTTTGTATAGCTTTCTTGTGATTGGTGTCATATAGTTTCAAATTCACATGGACTTTTCTTCTATAGTCTCTCATAAAAAGTTAGAAAATGTTACACATAATGCAATCTTGATTTTATCTTTTGAGAAATAGTTTTTTTTTCACCAATATATAGTTTTTCTTTGCTTTCCTTTTTAATATTTTTCTGGCAATCTTTTTTATAATTTTCTGACAATCTTTTTTTTTAAAAGGCTGACAATGTTGAGGAGTTATAATAAATTAAATTTATAATAAAATAGTAGCGATGAGCCAAGTACAACGATCACTTAGCTAACACAACATGTAATCATAACAAAAGAAACTATAAGAAAAAGGCTTTTCGAAACCAAAAGCTCATCTTAAAAAGCAAACCCCATACCTCATGGTTCCAAATTAGAACCAAGCCCATAGACCAAGAACAAGACCTAACCCAACATAACCGCCACCAAGCCTAACTGAGCCACTTGTAGGAGCTGGAGCCAAAGCTGGACCATCTTCAAACTCACCCGGAGAAGGAGCAGGAGAGATGACACTGTGACGAGGACTGATCACGACGAGGCTCAGCTTCTGACCTTTCTCACAGTGACCATTAGCTCCACTAATGAAGTAAAACGGACCAGACCTGTCCAATTTCACCTTGGTCTCTCCGTCGGTGTAGTTAGCCAAAGGGTTCGTGGTGTTGCAGCTGTTGTAAGCTTCTTTAGTTACTTCCAAAACCGAGTCTTTACCAGCTTCGTACCGGAAAACTGAAAGAAAAAACACAAGTGATTATGTCAGAAACAGAGCAGCTTAGTTAGAAAACAGAGTATTTTATGAAAACTCAAAAGCTGGGGAGGAGAAATTACCGATAAAGTCGCCGACTTTGAAGCGAGCTTTTTGAGCCCACTCGGTGAAGGAGTAAGAAGAGGAAGGAGGGATCTTCCAGTCACCGGATTTACCACCGACGGTGACTTCATTTGCAGCGGCGAGAGAGCATAAGAAGATGAAGGAGAAGATAGCTAGGGGAAGCGAAGATGAAGAAGAAGCCATAGAGTGAAAGATGGAAACAGAGTATTGAAAATGTTACTAAGAAGAAAAAAAAAGATATACTAGTTGTTTGGGTTTTCAGTGGTTTTTTGGAGATTGTTAAAGTTTTAAGGAGGTTTCAGTGATGTTTTATAATGGTGCAAAATCGAAAACTAGCCGTTAGATTATTTACTTTTATTTTTCTTTTTTTTTTTGTTACGAAAGAGAAGTTTTTGAAATGTAAAATGTTGTTACTGTAGCCGTTGGGAAGAGGTGTTGAGTGATGTAACCGTTAGAGAAATTTTGAAACGTGTAATTATGGATACTGACATGTGTCGTGTGTTGTCAGCCATGCTATTGCTATGAGTGTTTCTCGCTCTTTTAATTTTGACAAAATAATGAAATTAAAGTAAATAAATTTGAGAAAATAACAAACCAAAGTAAAAAGTGAAACCCAGTCATTTTTTCTGCCAAACCCAGTCATTCACCGTATGTAAAACAGTGTATTGTTCGGTGATGTATTGGGTATTTTCCCCTGCGGGCTAATACGAAAGACATACCTTTTAGGCTTTTACAATATGTATCTTTTGGGCCCAAGATATTTATTTTGGCACAAATCAATATAAATTTCCAGATTTTTAAAAAGACTTTTTTTATTATTATTTTTATTTTTTGTAAAAGACCAATCGTCGAAGGAAGGGAACTGTTCGGGAGGCCACACTAAGCCGCTCTCGTAATGATGATTCATTTTAGAAGCATGCAAAGATTCACAATTCGAATGCGAAAAAAACATTAATTCAGATCAACATGTAAACCTAACTACATTGCCAGAATTCATATCATATACTACTAGATTACGCCTTATTGACATTATCCGATTCACTACGGTATTGGTAGATGATGCGCTCTCTGTTATTGCTGATCACAATGCTTTTCTCCGGTTTAAACAAGAAAGTAAAGAAATCCCCACAATATATGATCTTTCAAGTACTAAAAAATATGGTTTGATCGAATTACTAGATTTTTTTTTCAACAAATACTCTGTTAAATTAAGTTACAAGGTTTTTGGTACTCCATTTTAGGGGAAGCATGATACACCCAACTAACTTACATTGGAGGAAAAAAATCCACAACAATAATTTGTTTTCGAACCATTAGGGCTTAGAGCACCCACATTGTTTAAAACCCTTCTCAATTTCTCAGATATAATATTTTAATTATTTATTTAGATTTTAGTTTTAAACTAAAAGATTTGTCTAATTACAGAGAACCATATGTCAAATGAGTTTCTCAAAAACTTTCAGTCTCTCAAAATTGAAACGTACATTTTTCCCTCTTATATATGCTTTATCATTATTAAATTATGAGATACTTAGTGAGACTGAAATCACCATGTGGATACTCTAACTATATATATATATATATTAATATACTATAATTTTAGTATTTGGTCCTATTTTTATTTAAAAATATTGGTTTGACTCATTTTTAAAAGTTTATTCCTAAAAAGATATGTTCTAATGTGCATTTAAATGTTAAGAAGTTAGGCTCTATATAAACCGTTAAACATAAGATTTTTTTTTTTAAATCTAATAGATCCTCACTGCCCTTATGTCTTACCCATTTGAGTCGGACTTGTATATGTTAACTTGAGTGTTAGAAAGCACCAAGGTTCGATGTCGATCAACTAGTCGTTCAAAAGGTTGCAGAAAAGATGGCCAAAGTAGAAACTACATTAACGTGATTTCTTGAGGTGATGATCACTTCCAAAGGATTTCTTATGAGAAATACCACGACTCCACCTTCGGTAAGGAACTATTTGACCATTGTCAAGTGCTAAAACATATATACCAGATGAGTTTTTTTATCAATAAGAACAAGGCATAAGATCCACCCAATATATCTACAAGAGGCGTGTTTATTATATAAGGGATCGATTTGGTTGAACTTTAGCATGATCGACCCTCGAATGGCTCATCAATTTAAATTTACCAACGAGACATAATAAACTCAATTGTTCAACTGCATAACTTGTTTGTGCAACGTTTGCCATTGATTGAAACTATTTAAAGGCATGTATCATGTCTAGCGTCACCCCATAAACTAAAGTTTTGTTTCGGTGAATTTGGTCCATCTAGCCATAGGGACATTAAGAAAATATTTTTTTGCCTAGTGTCATTCTAATCGGATTTTATAGCCTAAACAAATCATCCAAAAAAAGAAAAAAAAAAACTATATAGAAAACAGGCACTTATCTTTTTAATAATTATTTATAACCAAACTACCTGGTATCTTTAAATCTAGTGTGTGTACTTGTTCAAAAAGATTATGAGTAATATTTAAATGAAGCCATTTGCAAAAAGGTGAATAAAAATGTATTTCTCCGTGTTTAGTAGGAAAGAAAATTAAAAAATTGAAACAAAAAATAAAACAAATATTCTATAACACAAAAAAGACATGAATATTGGAAGACATGTATCTCATCATATAGTCCTAATCCTAAAACAAAGTAACAGATCTCTTTGGGTCCTCCTTTCGTTGTTTTTTTTTTCTTTCCCAATCTCTGTTTCAAATGAATCAGCCATAGCTAATCTATCATCTTCATCTTCTTGGTCAAACAAACCCTAGTTTCTCTTTCTATACATAATAACCTAACTCTCTCTCTCTCTCTCTCTCTCTCTCTCTCTCTCTGTCTGCATAATTTCTTCTTTCGCATGTGCAGAGCTATCATCAACAAAAAAAAAAAAAAGCATCTGTTTTTGATTGAAAGCTAAGTTTCGAATTCCAAAACAGAAGAAATTGAAAGTGTGTTTGTCAAGACAAACCACCAAACTAGAAGAAAACAAAACAAAACCCACACCGCATTGTTCCTTAAAGACCCAGCAAGGAGATTATCTCACGCTTCCTCCTTTTCTTCCTGACATTTTCCTCGTATTTTGTTTTCTGGTTATTTGGGTTATTATTTCCATTGCAATTACTGCAAAATTGTGGGTCTCATTTGGTAGTGTGGTGATTAATAATTTCTAGGGATTTTTGTGGTCTCTCTGCTTTTTTTGGGTAAAGCATTTAAAGAAAACCTCAATGGCGTTGTTTAGAAAGTTCTTTCACAGAAAGCCTCCTGAAGGTTTGGTTGAGATCTCTGAGAGGGTTTACGGTATGTTCTTCCTTCTTTTTAAGTCTTGGGTTTAGCGTTCTTGCTCTTCTTTAGCCTTTGGAGTATTACTACTTTTTTAGAAAGTTTGAGTTTTTAGGTCTTAAAGATTCGATTTTTACCGAGTTATTCCTGCCTAAAGTTCATAGTGTAGTGTCCTGTTTTCGTTTCTACTTACTTGTCAGGCTTGTTGATTGAACTGAATCTAGCATTTGATAGCTTTAAGATGTTTAGCTCATTAATATGTTTCTTTAAAGGTTATGTATGTTCACTAGGTTGCATGACTTTTCAGATTCTTTTGCTTGTCTTATCCTATGCTCTTGAGAAATTAGACCATTTCAGTGAAAATGATACAAATGGTTGCTCTACTGTACGTTTGCTGATCTTTGATGTCTATGTTTACAGTCTTTGATTGCTGCTTAACCACGGATATGTTGGAAGGTGAAGAAGATTACAGAGTCTATGTAGGCCGCATAATGAGTCAGCTGCGAGAACAGTTTCCAGGTGCATCCTTCATGGTCTTTAATTTCCGAGATAAAGACAGCAGAAGCCGGATGGAGAGTGTACTTACCGAGTATGACATGACCATCATGGACTATCCTCGCCATTATGAAGGTTGCCCTTTGCTTACAATGGAAACGGTTCATCACTTTCTTAAGTCTGCTGAAAGTTGGTTATTGTTAAGTCCACAGAATATCTTATTGTCGCACTGTGAGCTTGGCGGCTGGCCGACTTTAGCTTTTATGCTTGCTTCGCTCTTGTTATACCGCAAACAGTTTAGTGGAGAACAGAAAACACTAGAGATGATATATAAGCAGGCTCCTCGTGAGTTATTACAGCTAATGTCTCCACTTAATCCACTGCCTTCACAATTGAGGTTTCTTCTGTACATTTCGAGTAGGGATGTTGAGTCACAGTGGCCACCTCTAGAACGTGCCCTTACATTAGACTGTGTCAATCTTAGATTGATTCCGGATTTTGATGGTGAGGGTGGTTGCCGTCCCATATTCAGAATATATGGTCAAGATCCTTTTTTGGCATCTGATCGGACTTCAAAAGTTCTGTTCTCGATGTCCAAGAGAAGCAAAGCTGTTCGGCAATATAAGCAGGTGATACTGAGAGCTTTCCTAATCCATTTGTTTATTCATTCAGTCTCTCTCCATATTATCATACCGTTATGTCCTAACTTTTTCGTCTTCTGTTTCAGGCAGATTGTGAGCTGGTAAAGATTGACATCCATTGCCATATTCTCGGTGATGTTGTCCTGGAGTGCATTACCCTAGATAGTGATCATGAGAGAGAACAGATGATGTTTCGGGTTGTGTTCAATACTGCGTTTCTTAGATCAAATATTCTAACACTTAACCGTGATGATATTGATGTACTGTGGAACACAACGGATCGGTTTCCCAAGGATTTCAGAGCTGAGGTGACTACTTATCCTACTTTTCTTTAATAATTATACCATTTTTTTTTGTCATTATTAGAGTCTCATGTTGTTCAAGCTTGAAATGGCAAGTTGTGGAGAGCTCACTATGAGACTAGTCTAGAAGTACTTTTGTGTAATGCATCTTTCTGAGTCAAGAATTTTCATGCATTGATTCAGGTTATACATTTTGTTTCATTAAAGGTTTCAACATTTTTCTAAGCTGTTAAAAATCAATATTAGCGAGGTCAATTTTTTGAGCCTGGCATATTTGTTAGAAGCATTTATGTTAATACATAAGCTAATTATCTTAATGAAGGTGTAACATTCTGTGTGTTTGCTCTCAGGTTATATTTTCGGAGATGGATGCTGTTAAGAATCTTGTCTCTATTGATATGTCGCATATGGAGGAAAAAGATGTTCTACCTATGGAAGCATTTGCTAAGGTTCAGGAGATTTTTAGTGAAGCTGAATGGTTGGATCCAAATTCTGATGTTGCTGTGACTGTTTTCAACCAAATAACTGCAGCAAATATCCTTCAAGAAAGCCTGGATTCAGGTTCTTCTCCTCGAAGCCCTGACTCACGTAGCCTATTGGAATCGGCACTTGAGAAAGTAAAGGAGAAAACCAAGTTGATGATATCTGAAAATATTGCTTCAAGTCCTGATGCATTCTCTCCTGAATGGAAGGAGAAAGATACACTGTCTGGTCATAAGTCTTATGCAGATCCGAATTCAATTCTTAAGAAGGTTGATGAACCGCATGGACTTCGTGTTTCAGTCCAAAGAAATGTTCACTCGAAGATAATTTCACCTCGAGTGGTCCAAAGTCCAGTAACATCACCACTTCCAAACCGTAGCCCCACGCTAGGATCACCCGCTTCAGTATCTAGATTTCACAGCTCCCCTTCTACTCTTGGGATCACTTCAATATTACACGATCATGGTACATGTAAAGGCGAAGATGCTACTTCATCATCACCAGCCTCACCTTCAATTTCGTTTCGACCAACATTGCATCAGCTGACACCATCACTACCTAAAGAAGAAGCTTCTCCAAAATTTTCACAGTCGCCCACACCTGTTCGTTCAAATGGCCCTCCTTCAGCAGAAGCAGCGGTGACGTCACCACCATTGCCATTGCTAAAGCCACTTGGGAATTTGTCTCGTCCACCTCCACCCCCACCTCCTATATCTTCTCTGCGCTCCACTCCTTCATCAAGTTCCACTAGCAGTTCCATAGCAATACAAGGGACTCCTCCACCTCCACCTCAACCACAACCTCAGCGTTCTGCACGTACAACCTTACCTCTGCCACCACCGTTACCTCCAAAGAAATCGATAGCTACAAATAATCCTCCACCGCCACCACCGCCACCTTTGCATTCTAATTCTCGACCAGGAGTCCCCACGAGTTCTTTGGCGGCGAAATCTCCTGTTCCTCCCCCACCAGCCCCTGCACCTCTGTCTCGTTCTCATAATGGGGGTTGTAATGGAATCATCCCTCCAGTCCCTGGACCACCATTGGGTTTAAAGGGCCGTGGGATTTTACAGAATCTTAGAGGTCAGGCTCAAACGAGAAAGGCCAACTTGAAACCGTATCATTGGTTGAAGCTTACTAGGGCAGTACAAGGAAGTTTATGGGCTGAAACACATAAACCTGATGAAGCTGCAACGTATGATTATATCTTCAATACATCCTTTATACAAGTTTATGATTTTCTTTATTATGCTAACTCCGCATCTTCTAATTCTAGTGCTCCAGATTTTGATATCTCTGAGCTTGAGAAACTCTTCTCAGCAGTGAATCTTAGCTCTGACAATGAAAGTAAAGGTGGGAAATCAGGTCGACGTGCCCGACCTAAAGTTGAGAAAGTGCAGCTGGTAATTGATTGCAATGAGTATTCTACTGTTCTTGAACTTTTGTAAATCCTTTAATTTTCGAAGTTTCATAACATGAAATTAAGATCATTGACAGTTACTCTATTTTCGTCCTCTAACTTTGTCTATTAGTTTTGCAGATTGAGCTCAGAAGAGCATACAACTGTGAGATTATGCTTTCCAAAGTTAAAATACCTTTGCCTGATTTGATGGTAAGAACAAATATTTTTTTCTTGCAAGTTCTTGACTCGGTCTATCTTACATTTCACTGCTCACTAAATGCAAAGTATAATCTGGCCTCATCTTGTTATGCTAGAGCTGTTCAAACCATATTTTTCTTATTGGAATAAATCTTGGGTTACAGAGTTCTGTTCTTGCATTGGATGAGTCGGTGATAGATGTTGATCAAGTTGACAATCTAATTAAGTTTTGTCCAACAAAAGAAGAAGCAGAATTGCTCAAGGTATTTTTTTATATCGGGTTCTTATCCAATCTGTATCACGAAAATTTTAGAAGTTATTTAATCCGGCGATAGCTTCTATTGTGAGTAAACACTGATGCTACATATCCTGTCTTGGTTTTCTTGCTTTCCGTAGGGCTTCACTGGAGATAAGGAAACTTTGGGACGGTGTGAGCAGGTTAGTCGAGTGTTCCACTTTCGTATTTGAACAATCTTCTGAGTGTTCCTTTTCGAGTTTCTAGGACCATTCTCCTATTTCTTGGCCTATAAGAAATATTCTTAACTTACTGATTTCCTGGTATTTGTTTTGGGTCGAAAATCAGATAGCACTTCCTGTTTAAATTGGGAGTGATGCCTTCATAAAATTTCACTTTCATCTCTCGATGATGTACTGATAGCTAACTTCTGACTTTTCTGGTGATAGTTCTTTTTAGAACTGCTGAAAGTTCCTCGAGTGGAGACTAAGCTAAGGGTTTTCTCATACAAGATTCAGTTCCAATCCCAGGTAGGAGAATCGACTGGAGTTTGTATTTTTGTAATGCTTTCTAGTTTCTGAAAAACCTGGATCTTATATTAGTTAATGGTTGTTATCCTTCAGGTTACTGATCTTAGAAGAGGTTTGAATATCATACATAGTGCAGCAAATGAGGCAAGTCGTTTTTTCATGCAAATAGTTTGTGAACCACATACATATTCATGTTGGTGATTTTCCAATCTGACTTTATTGCATGTCTCACTTTCCAGGTTCGAGGCTCGGCTAAACTAAAAAGAATCATGCAAACTATACTTTCCTTGGGCAATGCATTGAACCATGGGACTGCAAGGGGTGGGCATATATCTATTGTCGTTAGACTGCCAAATAGTGTTTATCTTAGAGAGAGGCATTGTTTCTATCAAAGAGTTAATTCGCCCTCCACAATGTCAAGTTATGAGTTTCTTATTTTTTGACAGGCTCAGCTATCGGATTTCGCCTTGATAGTCTTCTAAAACTCACTGACACTAGATCCCGCAACAGTAAGATGACTCTGATGCATTATCTCTGTAAGGTAGGAGATTTTTCAAACATTTACTACTCCTTTTTTTTTGGTTTAATGTTAAAATCTCTTTGTTCTTAATTAGGTTACTATATTCTTACATACATTAAATTTAATGTTTATATGTTATGCTAACGGTTTCTTTTCACCAAAAACATTTTCATGCTTGTACTTTTAGGTGCTTGCTGAGAAACTTCCAGAGCTACTTGATTTTCCAAAAGACCTGGTTAGCTTGGAAGCTGCTACAAAGGTATTTTTATTATTCGTTAACTCGGCGTTTGAGAAGAACACCTCAATTCACTTTGTGCCTTTGGTGATAATCTCTCTGAAAACATTCCTTGATGATAGATTCAACTAAAATACCTGGCAGAGGAGATGCAAGCAATTAGCAAAGGCTTGGAGAAAGTTGTACAAGAGTTTACTGCATCTGAAACTGATGGTCAAATATCAAAACACTTTCGTATGGTAAAATTAATTAGATATTCAAGAAGCTTGTTTAGTTATTGATTGCTCGTGTTTCATCGTCTGCTTACACTTGTAATTGTGCATGCAGAACTTGAAAGAGTTTCTTAGCTTTGCTGAAGGAGAAGTGAAGTCCTTGGCTTCCCTCTATTCAACTGTTGTAAGGATTCTTTGGCCCTACCTTCTCTCTGTCTTTGTTACTTTTCTGAACCACTTTTACGTTACTGTGGTATGGATTCTTTGGTGCTACCACAATTCATTTCTCATTGTATTATTAGGGTGGAAGCGCTGATGCATTGGCGTTATACTTTGGAGAAGATCCAGCTCGTGTCCCATTTGAGCAAGGTAACAATTTGATGTAAACTCACTAATATGGTTTCTTCTCTTCTTACATCTTGTTTTCTATAAATCATCTCCATTTGGTATTTAGAGGTTTGTCCTTTTTTTCACTGACCTAAGATAAACCAAACCCTTGCATTTAATTTGAATCTGCAGTTGTATCCACTCTGCAAAACTTTGTTAGAATATTTGTGCGGTCACACGAGGAAAACTGCAAGCAAGTGGAGTTTGAGAAGAAGAGAGCACAGAAGGAAGCAGAGAATGAAAACCTTAAGAAAGGTGTGTACAATGAGAATTGAAACACAACTGCACACACAAAAAGGATGTTGTTGTCTACTATCGTTCGACCTCCTTGAGTTGCCTTTGGCAGTCCTGGGAACCGGAAACTACATGTTGCGGCTCCTAGTTCGGGGATTTTAACCCAAATATAGAGAAAATTCCCCCAGATATAGTTTCATCATCTGACAAGACACAGCTTTGGATTTAGTCTTTTAGATTAGAAGAAAAAAGAGGAAACTTTTTTCCTCTGGTAGGTAAACAAGAAAAAAGCTGGAATCCAGCGATTAGGTAATGAAGGAGAGATGCAGAAGAAGATTTAGCTTTGTATTTTGATGGGAATAGTATTAGGTTGACAACTTATGCAGGAGTTTTGAGTCCCTTCCTAGTTTAATACAGAAACAGAAATGTAACTTCTTGTGTATAAATTTTGGGAGGGATTATAAGATGTGTAAATATTGAGTGAGTCGTGTGTGTGTCTTACTAACATTTATGATTTTACATCCAATGATATATTTAGGTTTTTTTTTTTTTTTTTTGTGTTATAAAATTTGTTCTCGATACTACTACTCCCAAGACAACAAGAACCGCAAGTCCTGCAGTAAAAGAAGAAGCTACAAAATTTTGTGCTTTGATTCTTATGGCCTAGATATAGAAATCTACGAGCTTTAACTCTTATGAGTTATGACTCATTCTACTGAGAAATCTCTCTTGTGCCTCTTCCCTATCAGTGTCCAAGACTGAGATATGTACATAGTTTAATATTTTCAATCAATTAATCATATTTTAGCACATAGTTTAATATTTTCATGTTTTGTAATTTAAAATATGTAGTAGGTAACAATCCGCACTATGCGTGGGATAAATCTATGCAGATAAAATTAGTGTTATAAGTAAAATTATTTTCGAGGATCTAAAATTTGTTTGTGTAAAAACAAAATATATAACCTATGAGAATATGTTTAGATCAAACTACTATGTATCAACTAAATATTTCTTCAATCTATGCAGGATTTTTTATTTTGTTTAATTTTTGTTGGTGTAAGAATATGTTTCACCCGTGAAATATTATACAAATGACATTAAATAAGTCATATAATAATGATTAGTGTGATATTTTATTTTGGAAATTTGAAATATGTGAATAGTAATAAGTTTTTTTTAATAGGTGAATAAATTTGGGTTTGAATTTTTTATATCTAATAATGTTACAATAATTAAATATATTATAAAAATGATTAAAATATATTTTAAAATTGAAATGTATGATTTTTTTTAATTAATTGAAAAGGAATATTCTTTAATCATTCAATAGTAATTATGTGTAAATTAAATATCCATAAAAATGAGAGCAATAAATTCATTAGTGTCTAGAGTTCTCTAGCGATGACACATCAACATTTTCTTGAGAATGATTCTCTATTAATATATAGGGAATATCATTTTCTTTTCTTGAAAATAAAAGCAAAAACAGAAGAGTGAATCACATATCTACATAATACAGACCTATATTTAGAAAGCATATCAAAGTAAATATTAGTATTAGATTAGAATAAGTATAACTAAAGTTACAGATAATTAATGATAGACAACGTACAATATCTTAAATAAAATACCTGTTAAATATGTTGTTTGGTATATTTTGTTCAATGTTCTGTTTTTTTTTTTGTTAAAGATAAATCCATATTTATATAATCCCCTAGAATGCATATATTTATTTATGATAAACAAACTTTGTGAATCCGGTTTCGGTCTAACTAGACTAGACCCAATACCAAACGTTTTCCGGTTGCTTCAGGTTCAGTTTATAAAATGTTGTGGTCATTGTCTTCTGATTGGTAAAGAGTAAAGAGTAGTAGTAGTTGTTAGTGTAGAGAGACACAACGAATATGAGTAGTAGTAGTAGTAGTTCCATGGGAATGTGTTAGCAAGTTGACATAGAAGCGGACATTAAAATCTTTATCTAGTTTAAAATATCTGAACAAAAGTGAGTGTTTCCGGTTTGGTCCAAGTCGAAGTTTTGGTTAGTAAGAGATAAAAAAAAACTGTATGGCGTTTGTGTCAAAGGTACATGAATCCTTCTTCTCAGGGGCAGTAAAGAAAAGAACCTCTTACTTCACAATAGGTAACGAAAACTTGTGCTTTCTTCTTCTTTTTTTCTACTTTCCATTGATTCCTAGATCATCTTCAGAAACCTTGAAAGCCCTATAAGCTAAACAAGTCTTCGCGTGTGTTCTTCCCAAATATGTTTTGTTGCAATTTACATGTGTCCTTATCTTGTATATCTCATTCAAAATTGGTTGGTTTTGTTTTAGGTTTGGAGAACTTTGATTAATATCGCTTTTCATCTCGTTCATTTTTTTTTTGAGAATTATGAAAAGGATTTCTCGCAATACATATGTCTCTGAGCTCTCTACCTTCAATTTTTTTTGTTTAGTGTTTTTTTTTCTTATATTTTGATTATGCATATTAGTTGTGTTAAGGTTGACAAATGGTGGGTGGAAAGAAGAAAACCAAAGAATGTGACAAAGTGTCGGTGGAAGAATAAATGTTAAGGCACTTAAGAAGAACCTTTGATATTAGAAATAATTTATTTATCATCTTTCTACGAAGGATGCTGTAAGAACAAGTATTTTGTCTACCAAATAGAGAAATCTTTGGAAGTTGGTTCATGGATTGGACTTGCTCCTACACATTCTCGAATTCTAATGCTTTTGTGAGCTTTAAGTCCAATCTATGAACCGATTGCCAAAGATTTCTCTATTTGGTAGACAAAACACTTGGTCTTACAATATCTTTGGTAGAAATATGACAAATTATTCCTATTATATATCAAAGGTTTGGTAAGTGGCTTACCATATCTTTTTCCACTGACATTTTAATTTGTCTCATATTTTGGTTTTCCTCTTTCTATCCACCATTTGTTTTTCTTATCACAAGTAATCTACATAATCAAAATATAAGAAAAAAAAACCTAAATAAAAACTGAAGGTAGAGAGCTCAAAGATAGATAAATTGCAAAAAATCATAGTCATAATTTTTTTAAAAATGAACGAGATAAAAAGGTATGCTAATAAAAGATCTCAAAAACGGAAACAAACCAACCAATTTAGAATGAAATACAAGATACCGACACATATAAATTGTGTGAAAACAAATGTCAGGAAGAACACGCATTATGGTTTGTTTGGTTTAGGGTTTTTAAAGTTTCTCAAGATGATTAAGAAATCAAGAAAAAGTATATATAAAAAGAAAAAGAAGATATAAGTTTTTAGTTTTAGTTACCTACACAAACTACTACTGCTCTTTACTCTTTACCAATCAAAAGACAATGACTTTACTATCACTAACCTTGTAGCCAAGAAACATGACCGAAACGCTTGCTTCCATATCTAAAAAAGCTCAGATCTTTCAGTATTTATCCACTTTTCTACAAATAAAAAGGTAAAAAAAAGTCATTCATACCAATCTCAAATTCCTGTTTAACCAAATAAATTGTTAATGATAAATATTAACCTCTTTGTGGCGAAATGGCTTCGTAAGGTCGAATATGTTTTTTTGTACTGTGTTGACTCATATTTTTTTCATTACTACTTGTCACATGAACTTCGACCAGTTCATTTCCCTACAAATAATCGAAACTAATTATCAAACAAATTAAGCATGAAAAATTATGTTAGCTTTAAGATCATAACAACAACCAAACCTCACGTTATTGAAATGATGACAAAGAAACAAAACCAGATAGATAAGAGCTAGGAATCTAAAAAAAAAAAAAAAGAATTAACATCTTTTTAAAAAGGATTTCCTCATAAAGATAATACAGAAACAACTGTATCTCCGACAAAAACCAGACTTTAAGACAATACTAAACGGTCTAAACTGCAAGTAATATATGTATAAATAAATCCACATGATATAATATTGTTGAGGCATATATATTAAAAAACGATCCATACCTTGGTCTTGTGATATAACCTCTCCACGGGAAAATGGCCAAAATCAACCTTGAACGCTTTTTTATACATAAAATTTAATATTTTGCAAATAACAATCTGAATAGTGTTAAAATTCAAATTTTCTACTTGAACTATATGAAATATTGTCAATTTCAACATTTGTTCGAATAATTTTAAATTGAAGTTTAACAGAACTGTGTTAGACAACATGTGACGTCAATGTGGCACTAGAACTAACTAAAACGATGTTGTTTTGGTCATTTCGTAGCAACCACAACATACTAAAAATGACCAAAACGACGTTATTTTGATCAATCTCAGTGCCAGATGGACGCTACAAGTCGTCTGATTCAGTACCGTTAAACTCTAATTTAACACTGCTCGAATATATGTTGAAATTGACAACATTTCATATAGTTCATATAGCAAATTTAAATTTTAACATAGTTTATGTTGTTATTTGCAGGGTATTGAAGTTTAGGTATGAAAAAACGTTGACAAATAGTTGAAATTGATTTTGGCCGTTTACCGTAACCTCCTTTGTAGAACTCAAACTATGGTTTCTCAGATTTGTTATATATTTTCTGTAAAGATATATTAGTGGAAGCAAAAACGTTCTTCTATGTAGAGTTATTTTTCCAATCAAAACCAGCAGATAAAATATCTTAAATAAATATATTAAATATATTTCTTTATTTTTATTAAAAAACTTTATTTTTATTAATTTTTTTTTTAAATCTTTAACTTTAGTTTAATTTATTATTATTTTTTTTATGCGGGAAAATTTGAAATACTATCATTTAAAATACCGTTAATATTTATCTTTTCACTAAACAACTACATTATTTATTATTTAGATAAATATGTTACTATATGAAACAACCACAACCATTTTTTTAATACCCCATACTTATTAACTAATTCCTCCAATAAAAAATCATGCAAGAACAAAATAATCTAACCACCAAAAATCCAACTCAAATGATCAGTAATAAATCAACAAATCAGCAGTTAAAGAAGATGCAAAACCATGAATAATCTAAAATATCCAAAAACAAATAACCAACAACACGAAATAAAGACCATAGATCATCCCCTCTTTCTTACCATGATGTCACGGTCATATCGTTTCTTTGCCTGAAACACAAAAAAAGATACTTAAGTATTATCACAAATACTTATTGAGGCAGTCCACTCATCTACTGAGTTATACAAGCTATTAAAATTACCATCAATAAATCAAAACAATCAATCAAACCAGAGCAATCATAACACATAGCATGCTTACTGGCTGTTGGTGTCGATTGTCACCCACCCTTTGTATTGTTGGATCCCACCTCCCAAACTTCCTTGATATCGTGCTGGTGTCTACCAACATCCTCCCATGGTGTCGAATGACACTGACACAAACTCCACCATGAAAATGGGCTGGTGTTAATATACACCCATCGTTGATGTCAGTCGACACCAAATCCTTTAACGAAATATCGAGTGATCCTCGACGACGGATCCTTCAGCACTTCGTTCTCCCAACAAACAAACAACCACAAGCAACCATACAAGGCCAACCAACAAAAACACATAAACAAAGGAATCAATCCACATATATCATAGAAACAACAAATTAAGCAATCTTAACGCTTAGATAAGCTATGGTCATACACTCACCTCAAAACAAGAACGAAATCTGGACAAAGACGACCCAACATAACAACGACAACACTATGATTTCCTTCTCTTATGCTTATGCTTCACACACCAAAGCAAACACCAAACCAAGCAAAGCTCTTCTCTTAATTCTCACTTGATCTCACAACCCAAAAACTCTTTCTCTCTTTCTCTAAAGGGCGACAGCCACATGCTTTTCTGCCACAAAACAACTAGGGCGTCGGTCTTTTATAGGAGAAATTTAGGGTTTTCCCAAAACCCGCTAAACCGGCCGATTTAAAACTAAACCGACCAACCCTAGAATTTTTGTTGGTATGGACCGACACCCACCTATTCAGGCTCATGATGTTACATTATGTATATGGTCAAATTTGATAATATTATGTCTATGCATTTATTTATTTATTTTTTACACAAAACTTAATTGTGATTATAAAATACTACTACAAGCAAAGTTCATTTTCTTCTAGTCAACAAAAAAAGGACTAATTCCTATTATATTAGTTTGACTACAATAAATGTGCATCCAGTTTTAAAAATTTGACTGGTAACAATGTTTTTTTAATGGGCTTTATAGGTAAGTAATTTAAATTATGTTGACTAGAATCTTTTGTTTGGTGACTAGTAAAACAGTAATTTTTATGTTGCATTATAATTACTAGTAAAAGTGAAAAAGATAACATCCACTTACACTACAGTGCATGTGTTACTAAGAAATGTATATTTAACAAGTTCCAGTATTTCACGTATATTTTATTTTTCTAGAGGAAGATAAAACAGTTGGCTTAAGATGGTTCGAGAAGAAAATATTAGCTCGGTAATAAATATTAAAACAACTTTGAATTTCATGTAAATTTTTACTGTTATTTCTAATTTTAATTAATATATAATATTAGATACAATTTTTAAATTAAAATAATTTAAATTACAAGAAACTCAATGATTTTGGATAAATCTTTCAAGTCCAATGGCTGGAAAACGATGTATCAATTATGTTCATATAGTATTTTTTTCTTTCTTCCGGCCTCAAATCATAAAATACTTTCTTTTTTTTTTTGCTTCCGGCCTCAAAAGCTCTTCGCACAGCTCTTCTATGTAATGCTAAGATCATTTTTATCGCTTGTTTTCAAATTTTCTCAGACCATAATATTTTCTGTTTCTCTCTCCTACTTTATTATATCTTTAAATAGGTAGAAGCTGTGTAAGAAACTGGCCATGAAGCTCTAGCGGTTTCTTCTATTGAAAACGTTTCTCATGCAAAAAAACTTCCAGAACTACTTGAATTTACCGATCAATTTCAATATATACAGTGCAATTACCTTTTGATTATATTCTAGCACCATTATATACAGTCGGAAGACATAAAATATCCCCTTACGATCAAATAAAATTTATTAATTTAAGTAATAACCCGAACACATTGATTAATACACTTGTGAACCCCAAATAATTGTTACAACTTAACCCACAAATTATCTCATTAGTCACAGCTCAAACATTTGATTAAAAATGTTCCCATTTTCTTTTGTCGGCAAATATAACTAATCCTTAATTAAGACATGATCATCATTAGAAAAAGAGATATAATCGATTTAACTAATCCTCTTTTATGATCATGCGGCGGCCAATTCTTCAACAGGAGCACTACTCTCGAGCTTCTTGATGACCAATTTGTTGTTTGGCTTGTCAACATCTAGAAGAATAGTGTCTTCCTCTGTGAACTCTCCCTTCAAATTTTTTGAGGATATCTCCTTCACTATCTCCTGAATCACTCTCTTCACCGGCCTTGCCCCATTGTTTGGCAAACCCAAGCTGAGCAAGAAGATCCACCGCTTCTTTTGTGTACTCAAGTTTTATTTTCTTTTGTTCCAACAAATTTTTCACTCGTCTCATCTGCACAAAATAGTAACATTACATTTATACCAAACACAAACCAAACTGGACCAAAGCCAAAACTCAATAGCCTAGGCCTATAACCCAATAAGAGAGGATTTGTATTGAACAGTAGTGTGTATATAAAGTAAAGTACCTGAAACTCGAGGATCTTTGTTAATTCTGTTAAATCCAACGGCTGGAAAACAATGTATTCATCAATCCTCTTCATGAACTCTGGCTTAAAAGTTTGTCTTGCTAACTCCAAAGCTTGTTGCTTCATCATCTCATAAACTGCTTCTTCTTTTTTTTTTTTGAATAAAATGTTAAATTTGATTCAACAGAAAAATAGCGTTTGTACAACTAGTGCAACATGTACATTAAACTGGGGTTTGAAAAAAACAGAGTATTATAGTCTAAAAGCTAGGAAGCTTAGAAACGTGAAGCGAGCCAAAGTTGCAGATCCTCGTCATAACGCCGATCACCACTTTTTTGCAAAGCTAAAAGCCGGTCTCGCATTTGCCTGTCAATGCACTTGATCAGCTGAGCAGCGACATTGGCGTGTTCTCCATGACTCCTACCATTCCGCTCCCGCCAAATTGAATAAAGTGTAGCTTGAAACACATAGCGAGCTATAAAACTCTCCACTCGATCTTGCCAAGGTGCAGAGATAGTTGTGAGGATGTTACCTGTTAAATATGTTGTTTGGTATATTTTGTTCAATGTTCTGTTTTTTTTTTTGTTAAGATAAATCCATATTTATCGATATCAAATTTATATAATCCCCTAGAATGCATATATTTATTAATGATAATCAAACTTTGTGAATCCGGTTTCGGTCTAACTAGACTAGCCCCAATACCAAACGTTTTCCGGTTGCTTCAGGTTCACTTTATAAAATGTTGTGGTCATTGTCTTCTGATTGGTAAAGAGTAAAGAGTAGTAGTAGTTGTTAGTGTAGAGAGACACAACGAATATGAGTAGTAGTAGTAGTAGCTCCATGGGGATGTGTTATCAAGTTGACATAGAAGCGGACATTAAAATCTTGTGCTTTCTTCTTCTTTTTAGTACTTTCCATTGATATCTAGATCATCTTCAGAAACCTTGAAAGCCCTATAAGCTAAACAAGTCTTGGCGTGTGTTCTTCCCAAATATGTTTTGTTGCAATTTACATGTGTCCTTATCTTGTATATCTCATTCAAAATTGGTTGGTTTTGTTTTAGTTTTTGAGAACTTTGATTAATATCGCTTTTCATCTCGTTCATATTTTTTTTTGAGAATTATGAAAAGGATTTCTCGCAATACATATGTCTCTGAGCTCTCTACCTTCAATTTTTTTTGTTTAGTGCTTTTTTTTCTTATATTTTGATTATGCATATTAGTTGTGTTAAGGTTGACAAATGGTGGGTGGAAAGAAGAAAACCAAAGAATGTGACAAAGTGTCGGTGGATGAATAAATGTTAAGGCACTTAAGAAGAACCTTTGATATTAGAAATAATTTATTTATCATCTTTCTACGAAGGATGCTGTAAGAACAAGTATTTTGTCTACCAAATAGAGAAATCTTTGGAAGTTGGTTCATGGATTGGACTTGCTCCTACACATTCTCGAATTCTAATGCTTTTGTGAGCTTTAAGTCCAATCTATGAACCGATTGCCAAAGATTTCTCTATTTGGTAGACAAAACACTTGGTCTTACAATATCTTTGGTAGAAATATGACAAATTATTCCTATTATATATCAAAGGTTTGGTAAGTGGCTTACCATATCTTTTTCCACTGACATTTTAATTTGTCTCATATTTTGGTTTTCCTCTTTCTATCCACCATTTGTTTTTCTTATCACAAGTAATCTACATAATCAAAATATAAGAAAAAAAAACCTAAATAAAAACTGAAGGTAGAGAGCTCAAAGATAGATAAATTGCAAAAAATCATAGTCATAATTTTTTTAAAAATGAACGAGATAAAAAGGTATGCTAATAAAAGATCTCAAAAACGGAAACAAACCAACCAATTTAGAATGAAATACAAGATACCGACACATATAAATTGTGTGAAAACAAATGTCAGGAAGAACACGCATTATGGTTTGTTTGGTTTAGGGTTTTTAAAGTTTCTCAAGATGATTAAGAAATCAAGAAAAAGTATATATAAAAAGAAAAAGAAGATATAAGTTTTTAGTTTTAGTTACCTACACAAACTACTACTGCTCTTTACTCTTTACCAATCAAAAGACAATGACTTTACTATCACTAACCTTGTAGCCAAGAAACATGACCGAAACGCTTGCTTCCATATCTAAAAAAGCTCAGATCTTTCAGTATTTATCCACTTTTCTACAAATAAAAAGGTAAAAAAAAGTCATTCATACCAATCTCAAATTCCTGTTTAACCAAATAAATTGTTAATGATAAATATTAACCTCTTTGTGGCGAAATGGCTTCGTAAGGTCGAATATGTTTTTTTGTACTGTGTTGACTCATATTTTTTTCATTACTACTTGTCACATGAACTTCGACCAGTTCATTTCCCTACAAATAATCGAAACTAATTATCAAACAAATTAAGCATGAAAAATTATGTTAGCTTTAAGATCATAACAACAACCAAACCTCACGTTATTGAAATGATGACAAAGAAACAAAACCAGATAGATAAGAGCTAGGAATCTAAAAAAAAAAAAAAAGAATTAACATCTTTTTAAAAAGGATTTCCTCATAAAGATAATACAGAAACAACTGTATCTCCGACAAAAACCAGACTTTAAGACAATACTAAACGGTCTAAACTGCAAGTAATATATGTATAAATAAATCCACATGATATAATATTGTTGAGGCATATATATTAAAAAACGATCCATACCTTGGTCTTGTGATATAACCTCTCCACGGGAAAATGGCCAAAATCAACCTTGAACGCTTTTTTATACATAAAATTTAATATTTTGCAAATAACAATCTGAATAGTGTTAAAATTCAAATTTTCTACTTGAACTATATGAAATATTGTCAATTTCAACATTTGTTCGAATAATTTTAAATTGAAGTTTAACAGAACTGTGTTAGACAACATGTGACGTCAATGTGGCACTAGAACTAACTAAAACGATGTTGTTTTGGTCATTTCGTAGCAACCACAACATACTAAAAATGACCAAAACGACGTTATTTTGATCAATCTCAGTGCCAGATGGACGCTACAAGTCGTCTGATTCAGTACCGTTAAACTCTAATTTAACACTGCTCGAATATATGTTGAAATTGACAACATTTCATATAGTTCATATAGCAAATTTAAATTTTAACATAGTTTATGTTGTTATTTGCAGGGTATTGAAGTTTAGGTATGAAAAAACGTTGACAAATAGTTGAAATTGATTTTGGCCGTTTACCGTAACCTCCTTTGTAGAACTCAAACTATGGTTTCTCAGATTTGTTATATATTTTCTGTAAAGATATATTAGTGGAAGCAAAAACGTTCTTCTATGTAGAGTTATTTTTCCAATCAAAACCAGCAGATAAAATATCTTAAATAAATATATTAAATATATTTCTTTATTTTTATTAAAAAACTTTATTTTTATTAATTTTTTTTTTAAATCTTTAACTTTAGTTTAATTTATTATTATTTTTTTTATGCGGGAAAATTTGAAATACTATCATTTAAAATACCGTTAATATTTATCTTTTCACTAAACAACTACATTATTTATTATTTAGATAAATATGTTACTATATGAAACAACCACAACCATTTTTTTAATACCCCATACTTATTAACTAATTCCTCCAATAAAAAATCATGCAAGAACAAAATAATCTAACCACCAAAAATCCAACTCAAATGATCAGTAATAAATCAACAAATCAGCAGTTAAAGAAGATGCAAAACCATGAATAATCTAAAATATCCAAAAACAAATAACCAACAACACGAAATAAAGACCATAGATCATCCCCTCTTTCTTACCATGATGTCACGGTCATATCGTTTCTTTGCCTGAAACACAAAAAAAGATACTTAAGTATTATCACAAATACTTATTGAGGCAGTCCACTCATCTACTGAGTTATACAAGCTATTAAAATTACCATCAATAAATCAAAACAATCAATCAAACCAGAGCAATCATAACACATAGCATGCTTACTGGCTGTTGGTGTCGATTGTCACCCACCCTTTGTATTGTTGGATCCCACCTCCCAAACTTCCTTGATATCGTGCTGGTGTCTACCAACATCCTCCCATGGTGTCGAATGACACTGACACAAACTCCACCATGAAAATGGGCTGGTGTTAATATACACCCATCGTTGATGTCAGTCGACACCAAATCCTTTAACGAAATATCGAGTGATCCTCGACGACGGATCCTTCAGCACTTCGTTCTCCCAACAAACAAACAACCACAAGCAACCATACAAGGCCAACCAACAAAAACACATAAACAAAGGAATCAATCCACATATATCATAGAAACAACAAATTAAGCAATCTTAACGCTTAGATAAGCTATGGTCATACACTCACCTCAAAACAAGAACGAAATCTGGACAAAGACGACCCAACATAACAACGACAACACTATGATTTCCTTCTCTTATGCTTATGCTTCACACACCAAAGCAAACACCAAACCAAGCAAAGCTCTTCTCTTAATTCTCACTTGATCTCACAACCCAAAAACTCTTTCTCTCTTTCTCTAAAGGGCGACAGCCACATGCTTTTCTGCCACAAAACAACTAGGGCGTCGGTCTTTTATAGGAGAAATTTAGGGTTTTCCCAAAACCCGCTAAACCGGCCGATTTAAAACTAAACCGACCAACCCTAGAATTTTTGTTGGTATGGACCGACACCCACCTATTCAGGCTCATGATGTTACATTATGTATATGGTCAAATTTGATAATATTATGTCTATGCATTTATTTATTTATTTTTTACACAAAACTTAATTGTGATTATAAAATACTACTACAAGCAAAGTTCATTTTCTTCTAGTCAACAAAAAAAGGACTAATTCCTATTATATTAGTTTGACTACAATAAATGTGCATCCAGTTTTAAAAATTTGACTGGTAACAATGTTTTTTTAATGGGCTTTATAGGTAAGTAATTTAAATTATGTTGACTAGAATCTTTTGTTTGGTGACTAGTAAAACAGTAATTTTTATGTTGCATTATAATTACTAGTAAAAGTGAAAAAGATAACATCCACTTACACTACAGTGCATGTGTTACTAAGAAATGTATATTTAACAAGTTCCAGTATTTCACGTATATTTTATTTTTCTAGAGGAAGATAAAACAGTTGGCTTAAGATGGTTCGAGAAGAAAATATTAGCTCGGTAATAAATATTAAAACAACTTTGAATTTCATGTAAATTTTTACTGTTATTTCTAATTTTAATTAATATATAATATTAGATACAATTTTTAAATTAAAATAATTTAAATTACAAGAAACTCAATGATTTTGGATAAATCTTTCAAGTCCAATGGCTGGAAAACGATGTATCAATTATGTTCATATAGTATTTTTTTCTTTCTTCCGGCCTCAAATCATAAAATACTTTCTTTTTTTTTTTGCTTCCGGCCTCAAAAGCTCTTCGCACAGCTCTTCTATGTAATGCTAAGATCATTTTTATCGCTTGTTTTCAAATTTTCTCAGACCATAATATTTTCTGTTTCTCTCTCCTACTTTATTATATCTTTAAATAGGTAGAAGCTGTGTAAGAAACTGGCCATGAAGCTCTAGCGGTTTCTTCTATTGAAAACGTTTCTCATGCAAAAAAACTTCCAGAACTACTTGAATTTACCGATCAATTTCAATATATACAGTGCAATTACCTTTTGATTATATTCTAGCACCATTATATACAGTCGGAAGACATAAAATATCCCCTTACGATCAAATAAAATTTAATAATTTAAGTAATAACCCGAACACATTGATTAATACACTTGTGAACCCCAAATAATTGTTACAACTTAACCCACAAATTATCTCATTAGTCACAGCTCAAACATTTGATTAAAAATGTTCCCATTTTCTTTTGTCGGCAAATATAACTAATCCTTAATTAAGACATGATCATCATTAGAAAAAGAGATATAATCGATTTAACTAATCCTCTTTTATGATCATGCGGCGGCCAATTCTTCAACAGGAGCACTACTCTCGAGCTTCTTGATGACCAATTTGTTGTTTGGCTTGTCAACATCTAGAAGAATAGTGTCTTCCTCTGTGAACTCTCCCTTCAAATTTTTTGAGGATATCTCCTTCACTATCTCCTGAATCACTCTCTTCACCGGCCTTGCCCCATTGTTTGGCAAACCCAAGCTGAGCAAGAAGATCCACCGCTTCTTTTGTGTACTCAAGTTTTATTTTCTTTTGTTCCAACAAATTTTTCACTCGTCTCATCTGCACAAAATAGTAACATTACATTTATACCAAACACAAACCAAACTGGACCAAAGCCAAAACTCAATAGCCTAGGCCTATAACCCAATAAGAGAGGATTTGTATTGAACAGTAGTGTGTATATAAAGTAAAGTACCTGAAACTCGAGGATCTTTGTTAATTCTGTTAAATCCAACGGCTGGAAAACAATGTATTCATCAATCCTCTTCATGAACTCTGGCTTAAAAGTTTGTCTTGCTAACTCCAAAGCTTGTTGCTTCATCATCTCATAAACTGCTTCTTCTTTTTTTTTTTTGAATAAAATGTTAAATTTGATTCAACAGAAAAATAGCGTTTGTACAACTAGTGCAACATGTACATTAAACTGGGGTTTGAAAAAAACAGAGTATTATAGTCTAAAAGCTAGGAAGCTTAGAAACGTGAAGCGAGCCAAAGTTGCAGATCCTCGTCATAACGCCGATCACCACTTTTTTGCAAAGCTAAAAGCCGGTCTCGCATTTGCCTGTCAATGCACTTGATCAGCTGAGCAGCGACATTGGCGTGTTCTCCATGACTCCTACCATTCCGCTCCCGCCAAATTGAATAAAGTGTAGCTTGAAACACATAGCGAGCTATAAAACTCTCCACTCGATCTTGCCAAGGTGCAGAGATAGTTGTGAGGATGTTACCTGTTAAATATGTTGTTTGGTATATTTTGTTCAATGTTCTGTTTTTTTTTTTGTTAAGATAAATCCATATTTATCGATATCAAATTTATATAATCCCCTAGAATGCATATATTTATTAATGATAATCAAACTTTGTGAATCCGGTTTCGGTCTAACTAGACTAGCCCCAATACCAAACGTTTTCCGGTTGCTTCAGGTTCACTTTATAAAATGTTGTGGTCATTGTCTTCTGATTGGTAAAGAGTAAAGAGTAGTAGTAGTTGTTAGTGTAGAGAGACACAACGAATATGAGTAGTAGTAGTAGTAGCTCCATGGGGATGTGTTATCAAGTTGACATAGAAGCGGACATTAAAATCTTGTGCTTTCTTCTTCTTTTTAGTACTTTCCATTGATATCTAGATCATCTTCAGAAACCTTGAAAGCCCTATAAGCTAAACAAGTCTTGGCGTGTGTTCTTCCCAAATCTGTTTTGTTGCAATTTACATGTGTCCTTATCTTGTATATCTCATTCAAAATTGGTTGGTTTTGTTTTAGTTTTTGAGAACTTTGATTAATATCGCTTTTCATCTCGTTCATATTTTTTTTTGAGAATTATGAAAAGGATTTCTCGCAATACATATGTCTCTGAGCTCTCTACCTTCAATTTTTTTTGTTTAGTGCTTTTTTTTCTTATATTTTGATTATGCATATTAGTTGTGTTAAGGTTGACAAATGGTGGGTGGAAAGAAGAAAACCAAAGAATGTGACAAAGTGTCGGTGGATGAATAAATGTTAAGGCACTTAAGAAGAACCTTTGTTATTAAAAATAATTTATATAACATATCTTCATCCACTGACATTTTAATTTGTCATATATTTTTGTTTTCTTCTTTCTACCCACCATTTGTCTTTCTTATCACAAGTAATATCATCAAAATATAAGAAAAAAAAAACTAAATAAAAACTGAAAGTAGAGAGCTCAAAGATAGATAAATTGCAAAAAATCCTAGTCATAATTTTTTTTTTAAAAATGAACGAGATAAAAAGGTATGCTCATAAAAGTTCTCAAAAACGGAAACAAACCAACCAATTTAGAATGAAATACAAGATACAGACACCTATAAATTGTGAGAAATACAAATGTTAGGAAGAACACACGTCATGGTTTGTTTGGTTTAGGGTTTTTAAAGTTTCTGAAGATGATTCAGAACATCAAGGAAAAGTATATATAAAAAGAAAAAGAAGACATAAGTTTTGAGTTTTAGTTAAAGTGTATATAAAAAGAAAAACAAGACATAAGTTTTGAGTTTTAGCTACCTACACAAACTACGTACTACTGCTCTTTACTCTTTACCAATCAAAAGACAATGACTTTACTGTCACTAACCTTGTAGTGATACCACATACCCAAGCCAAGAAACATGACCGAAACGCTTGCTTCCATATCCAAAAAAGCTCAGATCTTTCAGTATTTATCCACTCAAATAAAAAGAAAAAACTTATTAATACCAATCTCAAATTCCTGTTTAACCAAATAAATTGTTATTGACAAATATTAACCTCTTTGTGGGGCAAAATGGCTTCGTAAGGTCGAATATGTTTTTTTTGTACTGTGTTGACTCATATTTTTTGCCTTACTACTTCTCACATGGACTTCGACCAGTTCATTTCCCTACAAATAATCGAAACTAATTATCAAACAAATTAAGCATGAAAAATTATGTTAGCTTTAAGATCATAACAACAACCAAACCTCACGTTATTGAAATGATGACAAAGAAACAAAACCAGATAGATAAGAGCTAGGAATCTAAATAAAAAATAAAGAATTAACATCTTTTTTAAAAGGATTTCCTCATAAAGATAATACAGAAACAACTGTATCTCCGACAAAAACCAGATTTTAAGACAATACTGAACAGTCTAAACTGCAAGTAATATATGTATAAATGAATCCACATGATATAATATGTTGAGGCATATATATATATTAAAAAACGATCCATACCTTGGTCTTGTGATATAACCTCTTCTGTAGAACTCAAGCTATGGTTTCTTAGATTTGCTATATATATTCTGTAAAGATATATTAGTGGAGGCAAAAACGTTCTTATATGTAGAGTTATATGTTCTCTACTCACTTATTTATAGAAAAATAAGGAATAAGATGAAAAAGAACATAGTTATTTTCTCCAATCAAACCAGCAGATAAAATATCTTAATTAAATATATTAAATATATTTCTTTATTTTTATTAAAAAATTATTGATAAAATGTTTAACTTTAGTTTAATTTATTTTATTTCTTTTATGCTGGAAAATTTGAAATACTATCATTTGAAATGGTCCTGTGCGACATTTAAAATACCGTTAATATTTATCTTTTTACTAAATAACTAACTTATTTATAATTTAGATAAATATGTTACTATGAAACAACCGCCACCATTTTTTAATACCCCATACTTATTAACTAATTTCTCCAATCAAAAATCATGTCAGAAATAAATAAACTAACCACCGAAAATCCAACTCAAATGATCATTAATAAATTAACAAATAAGCAATTAAAGAAGATGTAAAACTATCAGTAATCTAAAATATCCAAAACAAATAACCAACAACACGAAACTAAGACCCTAGATGATCCCCTCTTCCTTACTATGATCTCATGGTCACATCGCTTTCTTTGTCTGAAACAAAAAAAAAAAGAAACTTAAGTATTATCACAAATACTTATTGAGGCAATCCACTCATCTACTGAGTTATACAAGCAATTAAGATTACCATTAATAAATCAAAATAATCAATCAAACCAGAGCAATGAGAACACATAGCACGTCTACAAGTTGTTGGTGTCGATTGACACCCACCATTTCTGTTGTTCGATCCCACCTCCCAAACTTCCTTGATATCGTGCTGGTTTCTACCAACATCCTCCCATGATGTCAAATGACACCGACACAAACTCCACCATGAACACGGGCTGGTGTTAATTGACACCCACCCTTGATGTCAGTCGACACCAAACCGTTTAACGATATACCGAGTGATCCTTGACGACAGATCCTTCACCACTTCGTTCTCCCAACGAACAAACAAACACAAGCAACCATACAAGGCCAACCAACAAAAACACATAAACAAAGGAATCAATCCACATATATCATAGAAATAACAAATTAAGTAATTTTAACGCTTAGATAAGCTATTGTCATACACTCACCTCTTAACAAGAACAAAATCTGGACAAAGACGACCAACATAGCAACAACAACGCTATGATCTCTTTCTCTCACACACCAAAGCAAGCACCAAACCAAGCAAAGCTCTTCTCTTTTCTCTCTCATTTGATCTCAAAACCCCAAAACTCTTTCTCTCTTTCTCTAAAGGAGGCAGCCACATGCTTTTTTGCCACAAAACAACTAGGGCGACAGCCTTTTATAGGAGAAGTTTAGGGTTTTCCCAAAACCTACTAAACCGGGTGATTTTAAACTAAACTAACCAACCCTAGAATTTTTGTTGGTATGGACCGATTCCCACCTATTCAGGGTTCAGACTCTTGATGTTACACTATGTATATGGTCAAATTTAATACTTTTGCTTTTGGCTTTACATTTATTTATTTATTTATTACACAAAACTTAATTGTGGTTATATAAAAAAATAATACTCCAAAGCATAATTCATTTTTTCTAGTCAACAAAAAATGACTAATTCCTATTATATTAGTTTGACTACAATAAATGTGCATCCATTTTAAAAAATTTGACTGGTAACAATGTTTTTTATGGGCTTTATAGGTAAGTAATTTAAATTATGTTGACTGTAGAATTTTTTTTTGTGACTAGTAAAACAGTAATTTTTATGTTGCATTATAATTACTAGTTAAAGTGAAAAATATAACATCCATTTACACTACAATGCATGTGTTACTAAGAAATGTATATTAAACAAGTTTCAATATTTCACCTATGTCTTGAGATGGTCCCAAAAGCAAATATTAGCTCGGTAATAAATATAAAAAAAAACTTTGAATTTCATGTGAATTTTTACTTTTATTTTTAATTTTAATAAATATATAATATTAGACACAATTTTTAATTAAAATATTTCAAATTACCAGAAACTCGATGATTTTGGATTGTTTCAAATCCAATGGCTGGAAACAATGTATTCATCAATTATGGTCATATAGCACTTTTTTTTTTACCTCTGACCCCAAATCATTTAATACTTTTTTTTTGCTTTCGGCCTCAAAAGCTCTTCGCATAGCTCTTATATGTAATGCTAAGATCTTTTTCGCTGAGAAACTCTATAAGTATCTCATAAATATTATTTTAATGATTTAAAAAATTTAACCAATAGTATAGAACCAAGTATTATATGATTTTTTCAGCAAAGTTTTCAGATTTTCTCAAACAGTTATAATTCTCTCTCCTACTTTATTATTTTTTTTATTTTTTTTATAGGTAGAAACTTGTGAGAAACTATTATTTTAATGATTTAAAAATTTTAACCAATTGTATAGAATCAAATATCATTATGATTTTTCAGCAAAGTTTTCAGATTTTCTCAAACCGTTTATAATTCTCTCTCATACTTTATTATTTTTTTTATTTGTAGAAACCTGTGAGAAACTGACCATGAATCTCTAATAGCATCCTCATCATTAATCAAAATGTGGATGTTTTTAGAAACAAAAATAAATTAAAAAATAGGAACAGTAAAGATCTTGTGTCTTCTCAACAATTTTTAGACCATGATCTTTACTGTTCACCCACTAAAATTTGTTTTTCTTCTTATTTATATTCATATCTTTTGAGGTGTCTTTAGATTTTTAAAAGAATTAAAAAAAAATGTTTATTGTGTTAATAGAAAAAAACTCGTGTCTCAAATATTTTCATACCTTTAAAGACACCTTACCTGTCACAATCTCATAGGTCTGTGTTTCTAATTTTGTTTTTTGATTTTTTTGATTTTTTGATTGTTTTCTTCCTTCTCTTTGCAAACGGTCACACTCATATTAATGAATAATGGAGGGGGAAAACTAATAAAAAGCCAATGAGAATGTTTACATTAAATTAATATTAATTAAAGTTTAAGACACTTATTACAGGATTACCACGAGGATGGTCTAACTGTTTCTTCTATTGGAAACGTTCTCATGCAAAAAAAAACTTTCAGAACTACTTGAATTTACCGGTCAATTTCAATATATACCTTTGTTGGAAAAAAACAGTGCAATTACCTTTTGATTATATTCTAGCACCATTATATACAGTCGGAAGACATAAAATATCCCCTTACGATCATATAAAATTTAATAATTTAAGTAATAACCCGAACACATTGATTAATACACTTGTGAACCCCAAATAATTCTTACAACTTAACCCACAAATTATCTCATTAGTCACAGCTCAAACATTTAATGTTCCAATTTTCTTTTGTCGGCAAATATAATTAATCCTTAATTAAGACATGATCATTATTAGAAAAAGAGATATAATCGAGCTTTTATGATTATGCGGCGGCCAATTCTTCAACAGGAGCACTACTCTCGAGCTTCTTGATGACCAATTTGTTGTTTGGCTTGTCAACATCTAGAAGAATAGTGTCTTCCTCTGTAAACTCTCCCTTCAAAATTTTTGAGGATATCTCCTTCTTCACTATCTCCTGAATCACTCTCTTCACCGGCCTTGCCCCATTGTTTGGGTCAAACCCAAGCTGAGCAAGGAGATCCACCGCTTCTTTTGTGTACTCAAGTTTTATTTTCTTTTGCTCCAACAAAGTCTTCACTCGTCGCATCTGTACCAAATAGTAACATTACATTTATACCAAACACAAACCAAACTGGACCAAAGCCAAAACTCAATAGCCTAGGCCTATAACCCAATAAGAGAGGATTTGTATTAAACGGTAGTGTGTATATAAAGTAAAGTACCTGAAACTCGACGATCTTGGATAATTCTGTTAAATCCAACGGCTGGAAAACAATGTATTCATCAATCCTGTTCATGAACTCTGGCTTAAAAGTTTGTCTTGCTAACTCCACAGCTTGTTGCTTCATCATCTCATAAACTGCTTCTTTGCTATCTTTATTGTTGCGGGAAGTCTCAAGTATAGGGTGTGATCCTATATTAGACGTCATTATTACAAAACAGTTTCTGAAACTTACGGTCCTCCCTTGAGAATCAGTTATCCTCCCGTCATCTAGTATCTGTAGAAAGATATTGAAGACATCAGGGTGAGCTTTTTCGATCTCATCAAACAGAACCACCGAGTAAGGTCTCCTCCGAATAGCTTCAGTTAACTGCCCACCTTCTTCGAAACCAGCACAACCGGGAGGTGCACCAATGAGCCGTGAGACTGAGTTTTTTTCCATGTACTCACTCATATCGATCCTCACTATCGCGTTTTCAGTGTTGAAAAGGTAACCAGCAAGAGCGTTGGCAAGCTCGGTTTTACCAACACCCGTTGGACCCATGAACATAAAACTGGCTATTGGACGGTTAGGATCTGAAAGTCCAGCTTTTGAACAACGAATAGCATTTGCTATTGATTCTACAGCCTTGTCTTGACCAACAACTCTCTTGTGAAGCACTTCTTCCAAGAAAACTAGCTTTTCTTTCTCTGATTGTTGAAGGTTTGATAGTGGGATACCCGTCCACTTGCTTACTATCTCTGCTATGTGAAGATCGGTTACCTCTTCTTGGAGCAGTGACTGTTCAGTGTCTCCGGGATTGGTGAGATTCTTCTCAGCTTCTTCTAACTGGCGTTGGAGGGACATTAGTGTTCCATACTTTAGCTCAGCAGTACGGTTTAGACCACATTCACGTTCAGCGGATTTATCAATCTGTAAAACATAGATCATGTTTAGTTGTTCATTAATGTTAATCATTTATATCACAACGTAAGAAACCACCACAAGTACTACAACTACTATATACATACGAAGAAACTGGTCGAACGTTTTGTTTTGGTTTCTTATATTTTAAGAATTATATATAAGTATGATAGTAACATAATAACCCATAGTGTGGAAATTTACCTCTTCTTTAAATGAACGTAATTTAGTAATGAGAGACTCCTCTTCCTCCTTTTGCTTGCTGAGTTCTCTCTGTTTATCCTTGAGTTTGGTCAAATCATTATCCATTATCTGTAGAAGTTCTTTAGAAGCATTAGCATTATCCCTTTTCAAAGAATACTTCTCCATCTGCAGTTTGATCACAGCTTTGTTTATTTCATCGAGTTCAGTTGGTTTCGAAGTGGTCGAAACCCTCAACTTTGAGGCAGCTTCATCAACAAGATCAATAGCTGAAAAACAAAGGAACTTTATCTTTATATACAAAACAAAACCATTTCCCAAGAAAAACATGCCAAGATGGAATCAGAAGAAGGTGTAAGTTTGTATACCTTTGTCTGGTAGAAAGCGTTCAGTTATATAGCGGTCTGCCATAACTGCTGCTGAAACAAGGGAACCATCTGATATCTTAACACCATGATGTAACTCGTACCGCTTTCTTAACCCACGAAGAATCGATATAGTATCTTCAACAGATGGCTGATTACAAAACACTTTCTGAAACCTACGTTCCAGAGCTGGATCTTTATCCATGTATTTGCGGTATTCGGTCAGCGTTGTTGCACCAATGCACCGCAGTTCACCTCTTCCAAGCATTGGTTTCAAGAGGTTGCTCACATCCATCGAATCACCTTCACAAGCTCCTACACAAGGATAATACTAATAACATCAGTCAATTGGTGAGCCAATGGTGCATTTAGATATGGTTTACTATAATAAAAAGGTCACCTGCACCAACAAGAGTGTGGATCTCATCAATGAACAAGATTGTCTTTCCATTAGAAGCAGTTACTTCCTTCAGTATTGCTTTCAACCTTTCCTCAAATTCTCCTCGATATTGTGTACCAGCAATTAGTGCACCCATCTCAAGAGATATAATCTACATTAAAAAATTGAACACTTTACAAATCTTGCTCTCACCCTTTTGAGGAGAAAAGTTAAAAAAAAAAAAAAAAAAGTGATTAACCTTGTGATTCAAGAGTGGTTGAGGGACATCTCCTTTTACAATTCGTTGGGCCAACCTGAAAAGGTTAATACATCTCAGTACTACAATAAGTTTTGAGAGATATAAACACAAGCCTTACCCTTCTGCAATAGCGGTTTTGCCTACACCGGGTTCACCAATGATAACGGGATTGCTTTTTGTCATCCTGCATAGTATTTGGATGCAACGGTTTATTTCATCATCACGTCCAATGAGAGGAGGGAGTTTTCCTTGTTTAGCCATCTCTGTTATATCATGTCCATACGTTTCAAGTGCGTCCTTTTCATCATTACTCTACATATAGAAAAAAAAAACTTATATAATAACCACCCTTTTCTAAATGACTTAATGAATTAAAATGGACAACGAACCTGATCTGATTTATCAGAGAAGCGGCGCATAGAAGGGAACTGGAGAGAGAGAGGTAACAGTTGGCCACGAAAAGCGCCTTGAGTGACCGAAGTTATACCGTCTCCAGAAGCTCCAATGAAAGGATTTGGCCGGGAGAAAAATGAATTGGGAGAGGAACGCGAGCTGAATTGAGCACAGGCAGAGATAGCGCGACAACGGGGGAGGAGAGGTCTTGAAAATGCATTGTGTGCTTTTATGGCTGCAGAAACAGACTTCGACAATCTTCTGGACGCCATATGAAGGTGAATTGACCAAGGAGGAGCTTGGTTTAGTGTTTTAAAAGAGGATGTTTTAGGAATGCTTGGAGAAGAAGCAAATTAGTGTTTGGTGAAGAAGCAAAAGCAAACGAGTGTGTAATAAATATTCGTACATTTGTTAAAAAGGAAGCGTTTTTCGAGTAGAAATAGAAAGTTTAAAATGAAATAGAAGAATATATCAGAAACCTTTATTTTAAAAAAATAATATCAGAAACATAAAGAAAATTTCATTTTGTAACTTTTCCAATTAATCGTAAGAGCAAAGAAAAAGAAAAGAGAATATTTCAATTATAATGTTTCTCTGATACTAAAATATCATGTAAAATCCTAATTTGATTGAGAAATAAGTTGTCAATCACAAAAGATAATGCATATATCATCAGTTTTAATATATTTTGTGCCAAAAGTTTTAAAATTGGATTAATAAAGAACAGAATGAATATGGGTTTTTCACAAATAAATCGACAATCCAGAACGATTATAACAACCATTTTTCTTTTTCAAAACAAAATAAAATCCATATAAATAAAAGAGTCATAGGGGCGATTGAGAAAGAAAGAAAGAAAGAAAGAAAGAAACAGAGCAAAAAGCCGCCAACGCAGTCGCAGAGAGAGAAAAAAAAAACAAAAATAAAAGAGTCATTGTTGACTTGACTTGTATCAGTTTCATGCGAGCTCGCCTCTTATTTTACCTGGAAACACATAATAGTTTGGTTAAGAACATCCAAAAAGACAAAAACCAACCCGAATTAATAAATAAATCATAAACTTAAACCCTAAACCAACCTTTTGTGTATGGTTTTGATGTCGTCCCTCATATAAGAAGCTCCAAGGAGGTAGTCATTGGTGTAGCTTCCATCGATGGTCGGAATACAAAATTTGCCATCAACGGGATAAGTCTTCCCATCAAACCATATTCCAGAAATGATCTCCTTCCGAGCTGCGATGATCTCTTCGTCTTCTTCTGATGTGTCCGCAGCCACCAGCCTGTAGGAATAAACTTTCTTCTGCTGTCCTCGACGATACGTCAGCTCTATGGCTTGTCGAGCAATACAAGTGTTGGAGATGACGTCGAGCATTAAAACCCTTGTTGCACCCGTAAGAGCCATCTGCTCATTACATGCTTTGATTGACACAAAGAAGATTTTCGCATCATGCGAGTTGTTGAACTGATTAATTGACATTTCACGAGCAGAAAGGCTGGTGTCACCTTTAATCATGAAGGTTTCTTTGCCATCTTCCCAACCTTTATTCTTAGCCACAAGCCTCTGGAGAAATATCAATGGGATGACATATTGGCTCACGACAATAATCTTCTCATTTGTATAGTCGCATAACTTCACCAAACCAAGGAAGAATTTTGTTTTTACGCCATCTGTTTCGTCGATTGACTTGATAACCTCATCCATCTCATCTTTTTTAGGGGGGGGAAGACCTTTAACCCGATCTGAGAAAGCATTTAGCACCGGGTGAAGCGTGATTCCGCTCAAGTTAGAGGATGTTTTGAATCCCTTCGTTTTGGATTTTTTTTCAGCCTCCCATGCTGACTTTTGGCTTAATGTCGGTTTTAAGACCACCGTGAAGTCCATCAATCCCGGGTCTTCACGAAGGAACTCTCCATTGTGATTGTAAATGATCTTGTTTGTCAACATCCTTAGTTCGGTTAAGTAACCAATCTTGACTCCATGATCAGAATCTTGACTAAGCAAAGCTTCCTCCAAATCCATTAAAGGTTGATCATGAGTGTAAGATTCAACCTTCAAGAACTTTGAGAGCTGTTTCCCAGCTTGGTTATGTCTCAGGAACTCAGGGAAAGCAACATCAACAACGTTGAAAACATCCTTTATGTTGTTATGGTATAACGTGCTAGTGAGTAGAATCTTGTTTCGCGTTTTGATACGAGCAACATCCCTAAGAACGCCCATCATCTCGTTCTTGGGATCAGTTCCTCTGTCGAAGATGACCAGTGAAGGAACATTCACGAGAATACTCCTACAATCTTTTGAAGCTTCTACTTCAACACCACTGCTCTTAAACACGATGTTGGAAAACTGCTTGCCGCATAAGAAGATTATACTCCGGTTACACATCCATCGGTTTAAAACCTCTAGTTGCTGAGACCTGGTATGCGCCTTGGCTGAGTAGAAGTCTAGCAGCATTATGTCATTCACCTTCATTTCATCAAACTTGCTCTTCCAAAAATCAAACATCGATTTGGGAAGCACAAAGAGAACTTTACTATCTGGATGCTTCGCAAGGTAACCATAGATGAAATTGATCAGCAAGAATATCTTTTCAGAAACAGGAGCTTGAGCTAGAATGCATCCATTTGGGTTTTCCACAGCCAAATTGTTGCAGAAAAAGTTGAAAATCTCCATGTGACGAAGATTCATACAACTTTGGTGCAACGGGTGAGGGTAAATGCCAGTTCCTAAACCCGGGTTAACATCTTTGGAGCTATCCGATCCAAACCCGGGTGGCAACGGATGATCCTGATCGTATAACAAATTATATTGAATAATAGTCAATAGGCAATATCTAATCAAACAGTTTTGTTTTGTTTTTGTTTTTGTTTTTTAATGTGCATTGAGCTTACAGTCAGAGCCTTAACTGCTAACTCAATTGGTGATTTTTCTAAAACCAAATAGCTTTTTGAACCATAAGAAAAAACATTCAAAAACTCGTGAACTTGGTGATAAAACTATACAAATTACTACGTTTCATATATTTTTTATATTAATTACGTAAAATGTATATATTATTTTTAATTTTATATATGATAAAATTAAAATATCGTAATCATCTAAAAAGAATATATTAAGACGTAATTAAATATTTACTGACCTTGTCAATGGTACCACATATCCAACAAACATGACCAGAACCTTCCTTCCATATCCAAGAATGCTCACAATCTTTCGGTATTTCTCCACATGTCTACATGAAGAAAAATTCACAACAATGATCAGTATCAATCTCAACCTTGCGTTTAACTAAACAACTCTTGCCAATGACAACAAATGATAAACCTCAAATATGTTTGAAAATGGTTCATCTTCTGGCCAAACAGTTTCATTCAGGTCGAAGATGGCTTTTTTTTTGTCTTTGCTCTTATTGATTTCGACCAATTCATTTCCCTACACATAATAAAAACTAACTCAGCAACAGAAGACTTTCACTACCGCATAATTCTTATATATAGAGATATGTACACTTACATCTGAACAAATATTGTTGTCTAGCCCTTTACTACTGTTACCACCTCTGCTGCTACCATCAACCATGACATGTTTAGATGAGCTTCCCATTGTATGATTATTAGGTCTATCATTTTCCGAACTCACATCTACGATTGGCACGTCCACTACTCCATCGACAGCTTCGTCCAAAATGGCTTTTCCTTTGTCTTGACTTATATTTGTTTCTTTATCACTTCTCGCATGAACTTCAACCAATTCATTTTCCTATGCATGCATACGAAAAGTAACGAATAGAGTACCGAAAGTCTGTTAGATTTTAGATCATAACAACAATTAAATATTTTGTTATCCCCAAATTTCTTATTACATAGAAATATGTACACTTACATCTGAACGCAAATCATTTGCTAGCCCTTTACCATTGCTATCACCTCGGCCGCTACGCTTATTATCTTCCAAGTTAACACGCTCAATTGGTACGTTGAAAGCATGAGCTACAATATCATCGCAACCGCTTCCATCGCCTTTTTGATTTTCTGGTGTCCCAATGTTTATCTTTTTGTTGTCGTTTTGACATAGGTCTGAACATATAAAATAGAGTGATTATTTGCATCTTTTTTCAATCTGTAAAATATAATTATATGGCACAAATCACTTAACAAGCATTATCATAATGGCCTCCCACATATTTACACAAATTTCGCATGTAAGAAATTATTATCCATAGTATTGTTGACAGACAAAACAATCAGATAAGCTCCTAATCAAATTTTAGACTATTGTTGACAGAAAAAATAAAAAATAAAAAATCAGATATATAAGAACAACATCGACGACTCTCTGAAATCAAAAATAAAGAGTTCAAAGGACATCTATTTCCTTTTTTTTTTTTTTTTTTT
>NC_025691.1:28283143-28291528 GCF_000633955.1 Camelina sativa | reverse complement strand
GGCTTCTGGATTGACTGTTATTTTCTGTGGGTTATTGGTTTGGACATATAAGCTTTTAGGATCACTCCTCCTCTTGAATTATCAAAACAAAACAAAAACCATATCATACGTGTACATAGAATATGACAGCTACATTTGATTACTACAGCTAGATACAAAATAATAATAAAAATTACTATCTACTTCTTCTTTTTATTTTGGGAAAAATATCTACTATCATCCAACTAAGAATATATATTTCCTATCCTGCTTTTGGATTAAATTTAGTTTTCTATAAAAAAAAAATAATAATAATAAAATAATAAAAATGTAAAACCAAAACAAATGAGAGAAAGAGTATCATAGATTTGATATTATATGTAGTAACCAAATAATCCAATAATAAATAAATTAGTTGTTTGGTGAAAAATTATAATCAAACGGTAGTTTAAATTTCGTATAAGTCATTTTTTTATTACCAGATTTTTACAATCTATAGATTTACTTATACAACGACCGATAGATATTGTGATTTTGTTTTACGCGGAAACATTTGAAATACTATAATTTCAAATGTTTCCGCGTAAAACAAAATCACAATATCTATCGGTCGTTGTATAAGTAAATCTATAGATTGTAAAAATCTGGTAATAAAAAAATGACTTATACGAAATTTGAAATACCGTTTGATTATAATTTTTCACCAAACAACTAATTTATTTATTATTGGATTATTTGGTTACTACATATAATATCAAATCTATGATACTCTTTCTCTCATTTGTTTTGGTTTTACATTTTTATTATTTTATTATTATTATTTTTTTTTTATAGAAAACTAAATTTAATCCAAAAGCAGGATAGGAAATATATATTCTTAGTTGGATGATAGTAGATATTTTTCCCAAAATAAAAAGAAGAAGTAGATAGTAATTTTTATTATTATTTTGTATCTAGCTGTAGTAATCAAATGTAGCTGTCATATTCTATGTACACGTATGATATGGTTTTTGTTTTGTTTTGATAATTCAAGAGGAGGAGTGATCCTAAAAGCTTATATGTCCAAACCAATAACCCACAGAAAATAACAGTCAATCCAGAAGCCCAATAACACAAATCCATCGAAATTCCACAATAAAGTCAACCCATATCTGCAGTGCCACAACCCGTAGAATCAATAATCCCCCCAAAAGAGGTCGAACCTTGAAACATCGGATGTATCCCATCCAAGAACAAGGAAATCTCCGCCCATCTCCCAAGAGGAAAAGAGAGACCGCCTCTCCATCCCCCTTCACCACCGTAATCAAACATCTAAAGTCCAAACCCTAGAAACGATCTTCATCGCCATCACTATCTTATTCAGTGTTTGACAACTATTTTTCAGTACATGGAATAAGAAATGCATCTTGATTGTCACTATTTTATTGAATACCAAGTGATTGAAGTAGAAATATAGTCAATTTGTAGCCTTGATACTTTGGTTTCTTTTAGTTTGGTTTGGTTAGTTCGATTTTTTTCAGTATTTTTAGTTTTAAAAATCTTATCAAAATTAAGAAATAAATTTTGGTTAGTTCCTCGGTTAGATCAGTTTTTGAGATTTCAAAACCAAAATTAATTAAACTTTTGTTTTTCTTTTAAATCCAGTTTTTTTTCCGGTTATTTTGAGATAATTTTGGTTAGATTTGGGTATTTTGGTTAGTTTGGTTCCTCGGGTAGTTCAGTTATTAAAAATTGTCTTAACTTTTTTTGTTAAACAGCATAGTCCAAATATTTTTAAAAAATTGGCTAATTGAGAACTGAACCAAACTAACTGAAATTCTTGGTTAACCAAATTGGTTCGGTTATTTTGGTTTGGTTTATTGATATGTCAATACCATTGAGGGATACTCCAGTTCAGTAGAAGAGAGACCTCTTCTTTCTTTGTTGATCTCTTTGTAGTAGGGGATTCTTTCATGATCTGAAAGGTAAAAAATAAAACATGCCTCCTTCATTACATCCACGTTCTTACTTGGGGCAACATCTTTGTCAAACTTGTTTGCAAAGCTTCTCACATTATGATTTTTAATGTGTTAATTAGTGCCATATCAAATTATTATAAGTTTTTAATCGAAGAAATAAACGGGCATTGGTCTAGACACGGAGATAGAGCTAAACTTCAGCTTGTCTTTTCTATATTAGTAATGAAGGCAGTCGACTTCAGTGAAGATTTAGCTAATCCAACTGATAAAAATCATCTTCAAGTAGGCTCGCGTAGTGTAGCTCGGAAGTTCATATTTCGACCTCTAACAAAGCCGACTTCTTTGCATTGAGCAGCTTGCGAAAAGAAGTTGTTGATTCTTGAAGCAAAAAATCCCAAAATATCACCTTGTACAAACGGATGAATTGATATGGTTCTATGTGCCTTTGACCAAACTCCTTTAAACATCGGCATCTGTACGTTTTAGAAGATAGAGCACTAAATTTATAAAATCTACGAAACATAGGAAAAACGAGTTATAACTTATTGTAACAGCGTTAGTTTAATTTTGTTTGTATGATTTAAGCTGCCATTTCTTCAATGGGAGCATTATTCTCGAGCTTCTTGATGACCAGTTTGTTATTTGTGTGGTCAACTTCCAGAAGAATAGTGTCTTCCTGTGCAAACTCTCCTTTCAAGACTTTGACGGCGATCTCCTTTTTCACAATCTTATCAATCACTCTCTTCACTGGTCTTGCCCCATTGTTGGGATCAAACCCAAGCTGACCAAGGAGATCCACCGCTTCTTTCGTGTACTGAAAATTAATTTTATTCTGTTCCAATCTATTCTTCACTCGTATCATCTGCACCACCAATGGTAACCAAGAAAATTTTATGCCAAACCAAAGCTAATAAAAAAGTTTAAAAAAACTAAAAACCAAATGCGTAAAAAAAGTAAATTACTTGCAACTCCACGATTTTCGATATTTCTCTTGAATCCAAAGGTTGGAAAACTATGTATTCATCAACTCTATTCATGAACTCTGGCCTGAACGTTTGTCTTGCTAACTCCACAACTTGATGCTTCATCATTTCATAAACAGCTTCTTTGCTATCTTCATTATTGCTGCGAATAGTCTCAAGTATGTGTTGAGACCCTATATTAGAAGTCATTATTACAAAGCAGTTTGTGAAACTTACTGTCCTCCCATGAGAGTCAGTTATTCTTCCGTCATCTAGTAGTTGTAGCAAGACATTAAAGACATCAGGGTGAGCTTTCTCGATCTCATCAAACAAAACCACTGAGTAAGGTCTCCTCCGAACAGCTTCAGTTAATAACCCACTCTCTTCGTAACCCGCATAGCCCGGTGGTGCACCAACGAGACGTGAGACTGAAATTTTTTCCATGTACTCACTCATATCTAGCCTCACTATTGCGTTTTCATTGTTGAAAAGATATCCAGATAAAGCCTTGGCAAGCTCGGTTTTACCAACACCTGTTGGACCCATGAACATAAAACTGGCTATTGGGCGGTTAGGATCTGAAAGACCAGCTTTCGAACAACGGATAGCATCTGCTACTGATTCTACAGCCAAGTCTTGACCTATAACTCTCTTGTGGAGCATTTGTTCCAACATGACCAGCTTTTCTCTCTCAGATTGCTGAAGACTAGACAGTGGAATACCAGTCCACTTGCTTACTATCGCTGCTATGTGAAGGTCAGTTACCTCTTCTTCGACTAGTGACAGTTCAGATTCGCGAGAGTTCACGAGGTTCTTTTTAGCTTCTTCTAACTGGCGTTGAAGGGATACAAGTGTTCCATACTTAAGCTCATCAACACGTTTTTCATCAGATTCCCATACAGCGTACTCAATTTCCTGGTTTACTTCATCCATCTGTACAATATAGAATATGTTTTAGAGGACATTAGGTCAAATATTTTGTACCATATTAAGGAAGATATATTTTACTACCTCTTCTTTAAATGAACGTATTCTAGCAATAAGAGACTTTTCTATTTGCCATTGCTCACTGAATCTAATCTGTTTGTCTTTGAGCGTGATCAAATCATTCTCAATCTTTTGTAGCCGCTCTTTTGAAGCTTTATTAGTTTCCATTTTCAAAGAAAGCCTTTTGGGGCCCCGAGTTGAACCGCTAATTAGATGGGCGACCATGCTTTTTGAATCCAGTTATGAAACCATTTAAAACAATTGAAAAACATGGGAATTGGGGTTTTCATTTTTTTTTTTTGCTAAAATGTATAATTTTTTTTTTAATGATTTTTAATGATATGTTAGATTACAAGTTATTTTTGAAGTTTTTATGTTTCTTTTAACTTTAAAAAAAATATATTATGTTTCACACTCATACATACACACATATAAACATATATATTAATATATATATATATTTATATTTATATATATATAATATATAATATATATTAGTTATGTGGAATTTACATATTTCTTTTAAATTTATATGTGATATAAAATTCTGAATCTGGTTTAATCCAGGCAAACTAGATTCAAACTCAAATATACACCTATTGTAATTTGTTGACTACAATGAATTTTTAACAATGTTTTCTTTATTGGTACTAACTAAATAGAGCTAAGTTTGGATTTATACTAAAATTAGTTGACTAAATAACACTTTTGAGTCAGTTAAAAAAAAATTTGACAAAAAAATCATAAGAAGATATTTAAATAGTCTAAAACTAAACCCCCTAAACTATAATTAATAAACTTTAGCCTAATACTTTAAACAAACCCCAAAAATGAATAAATTAAACCAAAAAATCTAAACCCGATATCCGAAAATGGTGTATTTCCTCATTTTTTTAAAAAAATTAGCCTTATCTTATAATTTGTGTTTTTTTTGTTCTCTTTAGTTTCTTTTATATAAACACATCATATACGATATAGATAACAACTAAAACAAGTCTTCTCTCAGTCAAAAACCGCATCGAGGAGTTCTCTCATCGGCGCATAAAGGGTTGTCGCATTGCTCCCAAAAAATATTGAGAAGCCGAGAGAGAAAAGATATGTAAACACTCACAAAAGAAATATTGAATTCCAGTCATTAGAGAGATAGATTCTAAAATTTGGATTTACGGGAAACAAAGCCGATTCTGTCATCAGAAAACGTCTGAGGATTACTATCCTATATCTTCTCATATGATGGGTAAAATCAATGTCACACACTAAAGGTTAGTTTTAATTGTTGATTTTATATCGTAATTTGAGTCATTTTATATTAGAGTATGAACGATTATAGATTCTTTAAATAAAATAAATTGATTAAACTAATGAATTGTAAATCAATCAAACATCACTACTTTTGATAAACAGTTGCTTCAAATACTCACCAGAAATTGATGCAACTTACTTAATTTTTTATAAGTTCATCTCTTCTTCTTTTTTTGTAGCCAATTCATGTCTTTCACAAAAGATCTATAGTATATTTGACCAAGTGGGTTTTTTTTTTTCTTCCTTTATCAGAAAGGTGGAGTTTTGAATTTTACATATCAAAAAAAAATTGTATTTCTTTTTTTTCTCTACTATAAGTTTATAAGTCAGTTATATGACATGTTGAGTTGTACAAGGATTGGTGATAACGTCGAACATAACACAGTCCATGTCGCATCAGCAAGAATGATCTGATGGATGCCACCAAAAATTTGAATCAGAAAAGTTTTAAAAAATTAGATATTTGATATTGCTTCAACAAAGACACTTGTATAAACTCTTTAAAATCAGCACAAGAATCCATATTTGTGTAAACCCTATTACTTCGTCAATCTTCTTATTTCTCAGCTTAGACTAGGTTTTGAAACTCTTTCCATCGAAGTTTCTTTTAGTTCCACTTTAAAGACCATCAACCTTAGGCTTCAAGAAATNTTTTTTTTTTTTTTTTTTTTTTTTTTTTTTTTTTTTATTATAGTTTAACTTGTTAGTGTTCTTACTTCATTAAAGTAATCAATCTTGTATCGATGATCAGAATCCCGACTAAGAAATTTTTCTTCCAATTTATCAAACAAGGACATTTTCAAATTCGGTGACGATCGTTCATTGGTGTCAGCATTAATACATTCACAAACTTTTTCTTTTCTTTTTTTTTTCTAGTTTGGTTGCACTTTATAAACTCAGTAAGACAACTTTAAGAATGTTGAGAATTTTCTTTTTGTTGTTTTGTTATAGTATCCCAGTGAGTAAAATCTGATTTGGCGTCTTGATACATGAAACAACCTAGATAAAACTCATCATCTCATTCTTTGGATTAGTTCTTCTGTTGAAGATAAGAATGTTTAAGAGTCCCTACAAATATATGAAGCTTCTGTGCCATTGTTATCTAAGACGATGTTGGAAAATTGTTTGGCGCCTAGGAAGATAATGCTTTCTTTTAAAATCAATTGCATAAAAACTTCTAACTGTTTAGATCGGGTAATAGCATTGGCAGAGTATAACTCAAGCAACATGACGTCATGGACCTTCAATTCAACAAAATAATTTTTTTTACAAAAGTTAAACATCTATTTTGGAAGCACAAATAGATGATTAGTATTTAGTTGTTTATTAAGATAAACCATGAATCTGATCTTAAGGAATGCTTTTTTAGATATATAAGCTTGAACTAGAATGCAGAGTTTCGAGAGCCAAGTTCTTGCATAGAAAATTGAGTATCTCAATATGATGAGATTTCATAATAGTTTTGTGCAAAGGATGAGGGAAAATGTGAATTCGGTCAAGTAATTCCAATGTTACAAATTTTAGACTCCGTAAGAAAAAGGAAATGCAAGTTACTCATATTTAGGAACTGTCACCTTTACATCATTGGAGTAACTCTATCCGATCCAAATTTACATTTATTTTTATCTTTTGCATTAAGTTCTATATATCTTATCATATCAAAATACTCACTATCTATGTAACAATTTGGTTGTATAAATGGTTGCTTTCTAATTTAAGTTCTGATATTTGAAAAATTGTGCTTAATTGTCAATTTAGGTTTACCTTACAAAGCATCTTAATAGTAAAGTTTCTATTGGTGTTTCCAAACTGGATGTTTAAATTTTGGAAAAAAAAATAATTTGTTTAGTTGAAGTTCAATAACGTCAATTTGCTTGATTTCTACTCGACCAAGACTCGTACTCGATCTCAACAATTAGAGGTTTTAACAAAAAAAATAGATTTTAAAACTAAAGTATTATTTTTTAGGCACCAAGCAATTCTCCAACAGTTTCTTTGATAACAGGAGTATAAAAGCTTCATATTTTTGTAGGGAGGTTGTCTTAAAGACTTAAACATTCATTGACTTGTTAATTTTCAACAGAAAAAAACTGATTTGAGGAATAAAATGATGAGTTTTATTAAAGTTGTTACATGTAATCAAGATGCCGCATAAGATTTTATTTACTAGGACACTATACCAAAATATAACATAAGAGATGGGCTTAACTGTTGATTTCTAATTGGTACACTATAACCTAAATTTTTTGTTTAACATCTAATTTGTTTTGGCATTTTTTGGTTAATTTCTTTATAATAAAAATATGCAGAGCAGTCCATTTTGTTCATTTGCTTGTGGTCTTCGTAAACTTAAGAGCCGGCTCTGTTTTCTAGGAACAGTCATAGGATGTACTTGTAAGAATGGTCAGAGTTAGGGTCCCTTAAGAATTGGTAAGAAGGACCCATCACCAAAATTCTTATATATGTGAGACGATGAAACCGGCTAATTAAGGAACAACCAACCATCTGGTCTATAATAAAAGAGACTTTACTAGAACTTTACTAGGAACTTTCATTTCAGTTATTGCAACCACTCCGTATTCTTTAGTTTCCTATGAATTGGAATTAGCTTTTGACTCTACTGAATTGATTCAATCTGCAACCTAACTCTTTGAACGTGGGAAGAACCAAAAGCATCAAACCATTTATTTTTGTTTTTATGCATGAAACTAAACATGAGAAACCACATAAACAAAGACCAAATCCAGAACCATAAGTAAACAACAAAAGAGTCAAAAGACACAAAAAGCTCAATTCCTCCAGCTTCCACCGTCAGATCGTCCCTGACCACCGTAACCTCCGTCACCATAACCTCCACCACCGTCACGACGATCACCTCCATAACCACCACCGCCACCGTATCCGCCTCCTCCACCGCCACGACTATAACCACCTTGATCACGTCTACCTCCGTAACCACCGCCACCAGATCCTCCATAACCACCACCTCCTCCACGGTTATATCCACCGCCGTTACCACCGCGACTACCACCAGAACCACGAGCCCGAGCCTCGTTAACAGTGATGCTACGACCATCAAGTTCTTGACCATTCATTCTCTCGATCGCAGTCCTCATCGAATCCTCATCTTTAAAAGTCACGAATCCGAACCCTTTAGACCTCCCACTCTCACGATCAATGATGATCTGATCCAGAAA
>NC_025691.1:28281016-28282723 GCF_000633955.1 Camelina sativa | reverse complement strand
AAAAAAAAAAAAAAAAAAAAAAAAGCACAACAAATCGGACGATCGTTTCGATGATGAACGTACCGATTGAGGTTTAAGTAACAAGAGAAAGTAACATAGTAACAGAGTAACAAAGAGATAGAGAAAAACAGAGTCACACGGATTCGGGTCAGAATTTCGGATCCGGGTCGTCTTAACGGACCTTGGAGTCGAGAACTTCTCCAAACTCGCTGAAACTCCTCGCCAGAGACTGGTCGTCGGTGGCCCAAGCTAAGCCTCCGACGAAGCACCTGTACTCGCTCTCCGCAGAAGCCATATCCTTATGATTTCTTGATTTCTTTCGGGAATTACGAGGAAGAGGAAGATGATGATGATGATGATGACTATGTCCGAAGCCCAAGCCAAGAGAAGACGTTTCTATATAGATAAGCCCGTGAAACCATGCTTCGCTCGTTGACTCGGTGCTTAGGTTTGTGTGTTTGGTTATAGTGATAACACAAATCTGTGACCAAACAGACACTGTCTTGGATGAAACGGTTCCACGTCATAAGAAATGGGAAATTAATAGTATCTTGCGCTGATCTGATGGTTGAGATCCGACGGGGTGTGTGGGGTCTCTCACTAAAGACATGTGTTCCGATCTTAGAATTTGAATAGACAGCATCGGTCATCAAATATACACAGCAACAAGATAGAATGTTTTAAGAGATTCACACAATACATGATATTTATAGAAGGATAAGATTGTAAAAAAATTTGATCATATTATTTAGGCACTTCTACAATTCATTTTTTATTTAATCGTTTTTTTCTTTGTAAATAAGGAAAGGAATATTTCGAATTGGTGATCAAATTCACCACTTTTTTTATTTGTCTCCTTCAAATCAGACCTTTGTTGCATTGGTTGGAATCATGAGAGCTTAAAATTTGCTTTCAACAGAATTCATTGTTTTCCCTCGAGCTTTGTTTTCTTTCAACAGAATCATAGGTAACAATTCCATTTCGTATGATCCATTCAGCTTTGGAGGGGATAGTGCCCATTGACATTTAGCCATCGTTAATATAGATTTGACCCAATATTCTAGGGTCTTAAATTTGTTGGAACTCTACCATGTCAAATTTTCAATGAGATAAATTGTTGATGTAGTCCTTTGAACCTAACCATTCCTTTGCATCTTGTTCTATGTGCCATTGGCCGAAATTCAGAGTTAGAGGCTATTGTATGAGATAAGTTTTTGGCTATAGTATATATACACTGCAACGTTTCATAGATGAAAAATAAATCTAATACATAAAAAAAGATTCATGTGTCCTTTTGAAGCAGAAGAGATGAAATATCATTACCACTTGTTGGAGTTTGTTCATTCCGACGCCTGCGCTTCCCATAACCACTATTAACAGCCACTTCTTGCCATCCTCCAAACGTCAAGTTATTAGAGATTGTATCCTTCACACTCTCCATCACTTCCCTCTCGACCGGAGACAATCTCTCCATCGAAATCCTTGAAGCAGTCTCCTCAAATTCCCTCATACAAGCAATCTACACAAACAAAACCAACGTAAATCAATCTGCGGGGTTTCAATTTATAAAACGTTTAACCACATTCATCCTTTTTATTTACCATATTCATGACTTGGGACTCGAGAAACGCTTCTCGATAAAGTTTGGTGATACTAATCCGAGCATACCATTCCATGTACGCTCCATCATCGACCACATTGCCACCT
>NC_025691.1:28278875-28279904 GCF_000633955.1 Camelina sativa | reverse complement strand
ATCTGGAAAATGTAGCTCTATTTTCTCGAAACATACAAGAGTCGTTTTTGATCTCCCTAGGATCAGCTTGGCTTTAATCTGTGGTGGGATCAAGTTCTCAAATCTTTCATATGGGCACCAAGTGATCTGCATTTTTCACAACCAACGATTAACATGAGAAGAGACATAAACAAATTCTTAAGGATGAAGTGAAGGCTGAAGGGGTTTACCTTGCTTGGATCAAGATCATCTAGTTCTCTGCGGTACTCAGATAGGTCGGTTTTAGATCTGCTGCCTTTACCTTTCCACAGAAGAGCAAGCGGAAAACACGCTTCGGATTTCTCTGGTCTACCGATATTAAGATGAAAATAACTCCAACACTATACATACATAAGACAATCAAATGTTACTTTTCTTAAAGATATTGAAATCTCAAATGGACACAAAACTAAACACATAGAAGCCAACCTGTAGCAATGTCAAGCAGCCGCAAATGTTACTCTGAGACTTAAGCGAAGCATTACCAAGCGCTCTGTAAAGACAAGCCAATGCAGCAGCTCCCCAAGCATATCTTCCAGCTTGATCAAAATCCTCAAACAAAGGCAAATACTTAACAGAGACTTTATCACCATCAGTGGTAGCAAATATTGTAGAACCAATAAGATACAAGAGATAAGCTCGAGTATGACATTTAACAACATCGAAAGAAGCATCTTCAGGGCACTCAGAGAAAGTTCTTTTAAGCCAGTTAAGCTTAACCCTCGAACAATTAACTTCTTTGTTAGCAGCAGATGGTAACTTCCCTAAGAGTCTACCACACATATCCATAGCAACCTCGTCTCCTACTTTAGAACCAACAATTGGATCTCCATCAATCTCAAGTCCAAGTACTAAAGCAACTTCATCTAAGGTTATAGTCATTTCTCCTAAAGGAAGGTGAAAAGTATTGGTTTCTCTTCTCCAACGCTCAACGAGTGCAGAGATTAGTGAATTGTTTAGACTCATTGGACCGATTTTGCGGAAGAATCCGAAACCAGCTTTGTCCACGAG
>NC_025691.1:28275703-28278463 GCF_000633955.1 Camelina sativa | reverse complement strand
CTCTGAGACTTAAGCGAAGCATTACCAAGCGCTCTGTAAAGACAAGCCAATGCAGCAGCTCCCCAAGCATATCTTCCAGCTTGATCAAAATCCTCAAACAAAGGCAAATACTTAACAGAGACTTTATCACCATCAGTGGTAGCAAATATTGTAGAACCAATAAGATACAAGAGATAAGCTCGAGTATGACATTTAACAACATCGAAAGAAGCATCTTCAGGGCACTCAGAGAAAGTTCTTTTAAGCCAGTTAAGCTTAACCCTCGAACAATTAACTTCTTTGTTAGCAGCAGATGGTAACTTCCCTAAGAGTCTACCACACATATCCATAGCAACCTCGTCACCTACTTTAGAACCAACAATTGGATCTCCATCAATCTCAAGTCCAAGTACTAAAGCAACTTCATCTAAGGTTATAGTCATTTCTCCTAAAGGAAGGTGAAAAGTATTGGTTTCTCTTCTCCAACGCTCAACGAGTGCAGAGATTAGTGAATTGTTTAGACTCATTGGACCGATTTTGCGGAAGAATCCGAAACCAGCTTTGTCCACGAGCTTAATTTGTTCGTCAGTGAGTTTCCATTGATGAAGTAATGAAGTGTGTTCTTGACAACGAAGAAGACCTCGTTCCTAAGGAAAGATGGGAAATTAAGATGAACCCTAAATTCAAAATTTGAAATTTCGAGGAAGAAGAAAAGGGAATGAGGAAAAACACAACAATAAAACGAACCTGTCCTTCCCAAACAGCAGAAGAAACATGGAGATCTTGTTCGTAGAGAACAGACGGATCAACTGGTCCGACATCGATGTCCATAGCGAATCCTAAACTTATAAATTCAGACACAAAACTACGAACGAATGCGTAAACAAATTTGTGAATTTTCTCAAAAACACGAATCCAATTTCTCAACAACTGAACTAACCTCTAATGAAGGAAGAGTTCAGGTACCCTAATTGGACTCGGTTCAATTCTTTTCTTTTTTTTTGGGCTCGTATTGCTGTACCGGTTCTTTTTGTTTGGTTATGTTAAACCGATTATGTAAACCATATAAATTGATAAATATATATATATATATATATATATATATGTAATTGAAGGAAGACTTCAGGTTTGAATCAATTTTGTGAGTTACCTGATTGATGACGAGTACCTACGTCGTAGTGAGTTTAAAGAGTCACAATATATAATATACTATTGAATCTTGAGGTTTGCGAGTTGTTTCTAACCGAGTTTACAAGTTACAGTGGGCAATGGCGTCGTCTAAACAAGATTACAAGAAGAAAGGAGATCAATAGAATTATAGAAATATAGAATGTGGACTAGGCTCAGTTTAATCCAGCTCATAGGTTTCTCTTTTCGAAGTCACGTAACTTCTATCTCTTTCTTATCTCGGACTTCAACCAGATTGGCGATCACCATACCCAACTTCGATTGATCCAGAGCCCAAGTTGAGTTGAATCAGAGCCAACTAAGTTTACAATCTCCACACTTGACTTCTGATCAACCTCCACAAGTCTGCAAACACAACTTACCTCTTAGGAACATCGCAAACACTCCTTCCTGTCCCTTCTTTAGCATCAATACTCTCGGAACACTCACGTAATCATGACTTATTGACTTGTCCTTGATTCTTTCCCGTCTGAAAATCAGTGTATCATTTTGGTCTTTTTGGATACTTTGATTTGATGTAAATATACACACTAGACTTGACGTCTTTATCTCCTAATCAATATCACCCCAATACCCTTTAACTGGGATGAGCAATAAAATAGAAAAAACAAAATCATATATTCTACAGAACTTTCATGTTCTTGATTGCTCTATAAATCTCCCTGATATAGCAGCCGCAAGAGCTGCAGTGAACTTAGGATCTTTGGTCAAAGAAGAAGCCATTTGTTGCACCAGGACCTCTTGAATCGTTCCTCTCTCTTTCTTTTCCTCAACTGGTTCAAGAACACCTTGAACTAGATCAAGCTTCACTGTCCTAGACACACTTGCGTGTTGGCCTGGGTGATTATGTGTCCCTTCGTAAGTGGCTACCACGAAAGATGGATCTTCTGCACTCCGTTGCACCTGAACATGCACACACACACACACACATACCACTAGAGATCTTAATCAATCAAATATCAAAGAACTCTTTAACAAGTTTAAACTAGGAGTTCAATATAAATTACCTTCTTCTTGACCAGACAAGACGGTGAAAACGAACATCTAAAGTAAGCTCTAGGAGATGGATTATCTCTAGTAATCTTTTGCCCATATTTCCTCCATTGATATCCATCTTTCACAGTCTACAAGTATATCCAACAAAAACATTTGTTACACTCAAAGGTGCTTAATAAGAGAAAGACTATGAATTATGAAAACAGTACCAAATCATCTTTAAAACAGACGTTTACTGTCACCAACAATAGAACAATACTTGTTGTAGAGACTACAATATTCAGGTAAACAACTTATCAACTTACCAAGCTAGTGTCAGACTTCTCGGTATGGAAGTAAGCGGTTGAAACCGTTGCTTTTTCGCTGGTGATTTTCTCGATTGTTGGGCCGCAACTGAGTCCAACAGGGGAGCTTACAAAGTCATCCAGGTCTTGTTTTCGTTTCTTTGTTAACTTTTGGTTCTGAAACTTCACATGTTCAGGACTCTGCAACTCCTTTAAAAGATCCTGTAAAGCATAGTACTTCTCACAGACTCTGGCTAGCGTTTCTGTTAGCTTCTTGTTCTCCGAATTAACCCGGTTTAACTCTTCTTGTAAC
>NC_025691.1:28249893-28275677 GCF_000633955.1 Camelina sativa | reverse complement strand
AAAAAAAAAAAAAAAAAAAAAAAAAAAAAATCAGCATTTACATAACTAAATCCCTAAAAGAACAAAGCTTTGATTTGTTCAAATTAAAACATCAAACTATGTAATATCTAAAAAATCAGATGTAAGAACTTGATCTATTCATCCAAAATTGTGTGTTTAAAGATGCACACCAAGTGTTCGACGAAAAGAAAACTAACCTCGTCGTCTTTCACTAACCATTTTGGCTTCACATCTGCAGAACTCGAATCCGAGACTTCCTTTTTCTGAATCATAAAAATAGGAACAAAATATGAACCCTCCACGATTAATGGGCACAACTTTGTTTTAGCAGAGATTGATGTGAAAGGATGAAACTCACCGGAAGTTTACCGGAGAAATGAAGATCAAATGGGTTGGTGTTGGGATCATAGTCCATAAATTTTGGTAGACGAGAGAACAAATAATTAATGTTACGTGAGAAAGAAACTAAGCAAAGAAGACCAAATTCATGTTCGCAGAGAGATTTGGTCTCCTTTGGGTTTTATAGTAAAAGTAGTAAGTGGAGGGAGTGTCATGTGTAGTAGACCTTATCAATTATTAAGAGCTCGTTGAGGGATTTGGACCATTTGGTGATCCATACATTTATTATTATTATATAAAACCAAAAAGACTGTAAATAAATAAACTGAAATGCGTAAAATACAAAATGCAGGAAAATTCTTAGCAAATTACTAGTATTTACGTATTTAGTAACGTATTTACAAAAACAAAAACAAAAAACAAGTTGTATGTACGTTGTCTTGCTTCGAAACACTTGTCCTAAAAATTGAAATAGGTTAGGTGTTAAATCGCAGTCGAATTGTTATACTTTTGTTGCCATCGGAGAAAACAATCAATAATCGGTCGAAAATCAACAATTTCGGCTGCTGTCCCATGTCGAAGAAAATTAGTACTCCTTTACATTAACTTGCATTGTAAGGTCCTATCTGTTTTTTCTTTAACTTATTCTGAATTTGGTTTGATTTTAAAACGTATACCTTTCGCTTGACTTGACCCATCGTGTCATTGACTGGTGACCAGCATATTCCATTTTTACATTTAGGTAAACCTACCTGGCTTTTGAATGGTTGGTTATACATTGCATAATCCATACTAGACAATGTCTACTAATAATATTTTGGTATGCTAAACTCGATGTTAGAATATGCAGCATTTTTAAAACATACTAAAAAAAATGCAAATGAATAGTTTTATTTTGGAATGTAGTTACTGTTTACCAACCAACCATTCAAAACCTCTTAGTCTAACCAAACAGCATGAACATAATTAGCGGCGGGAATTGAATTCAGTACGGATGGATTTACGCCTTCTCCAAATCAATTCTTACCCCCATGCTACCACTTATTGGTTAAGATTTCGATTCCATGTTTAATGTTTTGTTTTATCAAGTTATAAAGAATCTCATTCAAAGATGTAAAAAAAAATCTTACTTCACCAAACAAAAAAAAGGTTCTATAAATACTCTTTCGAACATGATATCAAGATCAAGATAGTGTGGTTCTAACATTCTGAGTTCAGTCAAATCAAATTAAGATAATGTCGTCTATCTAATTCGTAGTTCCTTCATTAATAGTAGCCTGATTCACCCAAAGAATATCACATTCTCTTGATCTCTTCTAGTAACAAAAGTATATTAAGTTCTTTACCCGAAACAACAGTAAGCCTGTTCCGGGCTCAATCATGATCATACTATGAATATTACAAGAACTTACTGTTTTTGGACGAAGAGGACTAGGGGGTCCAGAATTTGACACAAAACTTTAATATAACTGTAAACAAAAAATAGCAACTAGGGAGTGTCAAAACATGATAACCTGTTGTTCCAATTAACGAGTCTTGTGGGGTTTAGAAATTTTCTTCTTTCGCTTCTTGGCAGATTTGGGTGTTTTATTCTTCCTAGACTCTCGTTTCTCTTCTTTCACTTTCTTCTTGTGCTCTTTCCTTGCAGCTTTCTTGTCTTCGGGACCCAATTCTTTTTCACTCTCTTCACTTTCTCCTTCGCTTCCTTCTTCGTCTTCTTCTTCTTCTTCGTCCTCTTCCCCAGCTTCAGCATTCACCTCTATTTGCTGCTCTTCTACTTTAGGAAGAGCATCCTTAAGCCCTGTTATAGTCTGGTATAGCATGTCTCCTGTGTCCTGTCCACTCGTTATCTTTGCCACATCAGCCTCAGGGTTGTTCACAGCATCCAGAGATTTCGGTATGTATGACTGCAATCATCATAACAAAACAAATAAGCTAAAAGGATTCTACAGAGATAGCTTCACACATCAGTTTTAATGACTGGTTACACTTCACTAACCTTCATGAATACTGAATCCGCGATTTCATCCTCTACGGATATCTCTCCTCGCTCTATAACTTTTCGTTGGACCTGCCAATTGTCACATACTTCATTACATTAATTTGACTTCACCAATACAAACGTTACAGCTTTAAACCTGAAGCCGCCCACTGATTCAAATGCAAAATTACAGATAGTAAAAAGTTATACATTACCTCTTCCAAATAGCTATCAACAGTTTCGTCTGTTATTGTCGGGTCTACTATGAAGTCAAATAGCTCCCTTATTGTCATAACAGCCACACCATGTTTCTTGAAAAAATCCTGCGCGTGAAAGTCAAAACAATCCACACATCAGACACTTTTTCCAGTCAAAGTACGTATTGATAAATCATGCTACTATTTGCACTTACTGAGACATGGTCACAATCTTCCCGTAGAAAATTGAGGGCAAGAGGATGGTCCAGATCCACAGATTGAGAAACATCAATAATATAAAGATGCCCCTGAAAAAGTCAAGATGATATTAATATATTTGCCTTCTCTCTATTGTTTTAAAAACTTTTCTGTTGTTTCTTCCGAGATCCTTTATGAACAAAATAATTCAAAACTCACCTCAAAATAAAGTATGTTATACTCACTGAGATCCCCATGCACCAATTTGCACTTCTGATATAATACTCGCATTTGAATTATCAACTAAAAGGTAAACAAAAAGATGTCAGTGAGTTCCTTATAGTGATGAGATCCTAAAGAGATTAATTATGGCTGTAATGCCACCTGATATAGTGATATGTTTGAAAGACAACATGTCTAAACAAAGTACTACAATAAGAAACTCTGTACCTTCTGAATGAGAAAAACATACATACCTCTAGATAACACTCGCGTAACTTGTCTAGTGATAATGCAGCATCCTTGAGACGCGGTGCAGCCCAACCATCCCTCCCTGCAAATACGAATAAATATCACAATCTAAGTCTACTTGACTATGTAGCTGAAAAAATCTTTCCTTCATCATTTCTCTCTTTCAATGGAATATGCTAATAAATCAGAGTAAAGAGAGAAGAGTTGCCCGGAATCAGTGACCAAAAAGAAAGATAATGAATTAGAGCGAACCTATAAACTCCATGACAAGAACATGAAGACGCAGAAGAATAACAGCTGGACACCTAATTCCTGCTGCATGAAGCCTGCCAATGAAATATGTAAATAAACCAACCAAGGAGTTGCAATATTATTGTAACATATAAATAGAAAACAGTGAGTACGTTATTAAATACACACCCACAACAAACTGTAGGTATTACCTCTTAAGATTTCTCTGTTCTTTTTCAGCCCACGTCTTCACCATCTTCCTGGGATTGTGGCGACAGTACCCGTATCTAAAACGGTAATCTCCTTGTACATATCGATCTCGATCCCTGAAATCATCAAAGTTGAAAATGGTGTCAAACAAAATCATCAAGTTAAAATTTTTTTGAAGAAACAATAAACGATATTTATTCCTGTATAAGCTTACTTGAAAACCAGAACGGATGTCTTGTACACTTTAATTGCAAGTTCTGAACCGTCAGATTTCGTGGCATGATAAACATTAGCCTGCAAGATAATAGCAAAAGAGAGCCCCATTAACAAAGAAATCCAAACATATCATCTTCTTGATTGTTAACAAACAAACTAAACACATCATACTTCTTTGCCTGTTGAAATACAGCCATTAACATCATTGAACACACCCCGATTAAGCATTCTAAACAAAACCATACGTGTCCTTGGATCAAGAGCCTGGAACAAAGAGCAAACAAACAACATCAGCACATTACATTTAAACACTTGATAAAATGACCAGACCCAAATTTTTGTGTAATAATCAAAACCTCACCTGTTCAACTGTTGCTCGGTCCGCTTTATCAGTATTTCTACTTCTACCAATTTCTGTCTCTCTTAGACTCCCACGAATCGCAGTTGTCACAGAATTCGACATCCCAACTTGAACTCTTCCTTCCCATCCCTGCATCCGCAATCATCTCAAATCAATTACCAGCTACAATACCTCATAAAACCACATAGTTCTCTCCACTGTACAAGTACAAAATCTCCCTGAACATAAATCATCTAACCTCAATGTTCATTTGAGCAAGAGACTATGAGCAATCCAAAAGCTTTTCCAAATTATAATCTTTAACAAAATCATTCCAAACTCTAAACGTTAATGTCCAATAAAACGGATTAAAAACAGTAAATTTATACTATCAAAATCAATAGAACCAAGTACCAATGACTCAGGAGAAACCAAAATATCAAATTCCAAATACTATAAACACCAATTGATAATAAAGTCGATCACTTTGCAAAGAACCACACCAATCGAAGACCCGAGATAAGGAAACATTTTATACCTCTAAAGGAGAAGCTCGAACATGACCAGTGAGCTTCTGAGCCTTATTTGAAATAGGTTGAAGAGAACTAGAGTTAGGCCGTGAACCATGTCCACCGTGAGCATTAGGACGACGAGCATGGAGAGAGAATCCACCACCAATTAGCTCGTCATCGTCTTTACCGTCTAACCAATCTAGAGCTTCAGCGATATCGGAATCTGACGAAAACGAGAGATCATCTTCATCATCTTCTTCAACCTCTTCTACGTATTCAATAACCGGAGCAGAACTCGGTGGTGGCGCTTCTATAACAACTACTTCCTCCATCGTTTTTTTTTCAGAGAGGCGGCGAATTACCGGCGAGAGAGAATCAAAGGAAGAAGAGTAGTATAAAACAAAACCCTTTTTCTCCTTAAACCGGTGTCGTTTACTCGGTTTACAATACCGGTTCGATTTTAAATTGGTTTAGTGAATTTTAAACGTCGTGTTGTTTTTAACGTTAACGCAAGAACTCCGTGTTGTTTTGTGTCTGTTGCTCGGTTCTTTTGGTTAGTGAGAAGAGGCGGGGGAAATTAATAAGAGTAACCCTGAAGAGAGCAAAGGGGGNTTCCTCCATCGTTTTTTTTTTTGAGAGAGGCGGCGAATTACCGGCGAGAGAGAATCAAAGGAAGAAGAGTATAAAACAAAACCCTTTTCTTCTTAAACCGGTGTCGTTTACTCGGTTTACTAAATCGGTTCGATTTTAAATTGGTTTAGTGAATTTTTAAACGTCGTGTTGTTCTTGACGTTAACGTAAGAACTCCGTGTTGTTTTTTATTCGTTGCTCGCTTCGTTTTAGGTGAGAACTAGAGGCGGGAGAAAATAAAGGTTAACCCTAAAGAGAGCAAAGGGGGGGGAATTGAGAAAGCGAGAGAAGAAGATGAGTCATCGTCATCATCAAGCTGTTGATAATCTGATAAATGTTTTAGGGACAGCTTCTCATGATCTTAATGATGTTCATTCAAAGCTTGACAAGGAGTTCCAGCAGACTTATCCTGATAATGTAAGTGGAATTTTTCGATTCTGGAATCTCGGATTAGTTTAAAGTTTAATACTTTGGATCCAAGCTCGGAAGTAACTAACTAATTGGGTCGTAGGCGAATCCGATGAAGCTGATTCAGAGAATGAAGAAGTTGCAGGAAGATGTGACTCTTCTTAAAGACCAATGCTTGGAGCTATTGTCTGCTAAACAGGTTCGTGTGTGTCTCGTAACGGCTAATTGAATTAGGAAACTGGAGATTTTAGCAGTAGGAATCTGTGTATGAACGATTCAATCTTAGTGATTCAGAGTTGTTTGAAACAAAAGATTAGATTTTTATTGTGCAATCAAGGGTTTAGATCTTTTTGTAATTTGAACCAAAAGGATGAGTTTTTATTGACTGTAATGAGAAATGGTGAAATTTTGTTGTATGGAGTTTCTATAGCTGTCATCAATGGTCAGATCTGCTAAGGCTTTTGCAAAGCTAGGCATTTTAAAACAGATCTTGACTGTTGATTTTGTTATAACAGGATTTGATTGATAAGGCACAGACAACACTTGTTGGAAATTGCAACCTGATTCAGAAAATGAATGCATCCTTGGGAGAATCAACAAATGGTGATGCAGATGATGCATTGGCTGATTTTAATCAGGTCCGTGTTCCTTTTGTTTATTGGTACTATGTTGTTGTCTTTCTCAACTCGGGGTTGTGCAATTTCCCAAATGCTAAACGTTGAGAAGATGATGAAGTTTTAAACAGTCAATATCAATATCTAATGCTCAGCTTCTCTGTATTGTATACCTTAAAAATCAAAGAGGCCTTTTAGACATTCCATAATCTCTTTGCTTGTTTCATTTCTTGTTTTTGAACAGATTATCGACGAGTGGACAACACAAGTTAGATCGAGAACAGGTAACCAGGACAACCCATTAAATGTCATTGAAACATTAACATTTATTTATGCATGTGTGCTAATAAAGACTGTGTGTGCTTATAAAGACTAGGTGTCATGTATTGCAATTCTTGCAGATCAAGTTCTTCAATCTGTTGTGTGTTTGTGTTTACATATGCTTCTCTTGTTTCTGATGCAGTGGGGGAGATAGGGGAGGCAGATAAAGAAGACATCAATAAGATGCTTTTCTCTGCTATTGTTCATACCAATTGAGTATGTTCATTTTCATGATTATGTTTATATTTACACAACCACTGCATACAATCAAAACTGTGTTTTTGTATCTATGTATTTCCTTGTGCTCGAGTTTTATCTTGGTTGCAAAATATAATATCAAATACGAAAACACACACACACACACACAAGTTTATTGATTTTAAAGAGAAGAGAGTACAAAGCAAGAAAAGAAGCCAAACCTTACAATAAAGAGTAAACAAGGAAAGGGATAAAAAGTCCAATGCAGAAAACAGCCGTATCCAATAAGATCGTGTGATGATGATGATGATATGATGAGAACATTGAGCCAAACAAAGTCTGAAGTTATGAAGTACCTAAGCACTTGCATAAGCGTTCAGACCTTCTTGACTTAGTTCAGACAGGTGTAACGGTAGTTGTAGGCCTCCATTCCTTGGATTTTAACTTTTCGGAAAGTATTTGTAATGATATTGTAGTAGAAAAGGTAAAACGGGTTGGAAGGATAGTAAGACGAGAACACAACTTCATTTGTTAGAGTGATCATTCCATCAAACCTTAACAGGGCCTCTCCAACTGTATCCTCAAACGAAGCAGGGAACACATGTATGTGATCAGCCCATACCCGCGTTTCATGATTTAGAAGCCACATCGTAAAATGTGTACTTGTATTATCAACACCAAGCATGTTTTCAGACTCAAGTATACCAAGTCTACCGTTGTAATTTATAAAAGACCCATGCTTCACTGCTTCAACCATTTCTTCCATGATGACTGCTGGAAGAATCCTGAACTGCTCAGCTTCTACATCAAAGCAAACTATCATATTATGACCTGTAGACATATCGATAGCTGGATAGTACAAAACCCCATTGAAGCATATCCCTTTCTTTGATGAATAATGGGGTACGTCGCAACGGATAGTTCTCCATGCGTTGCCAGGTCCAAAATTCAGAACTTGATGATCATCAAAATTCATACCGTTTCGCCAAGTCATTGACAAAACCTTCAACTGGTTGTTAACCTCATCATACCCATAATAGGTCATCATACGAACCCTCGTAGTGTTCATAGTCGGTAAGATTGAGGATTCTTGAGTGCTAGGTTTACATATCATTTGCACATGTTCGATATTTCCACCCACAAGACGCCGCTGATATATAAAACAAACAAATCCTCTGATGGAATTGAATATTACATTAGAATCATCCACGGCATTCAAGGGAAGATGCATGACTTGATTGGTAGCGGCAGGAGGTGCATTCTCAGCAACGTTTTGAGGCTGAGGCGGCAAGGAGAAAAAGGTCACGTCAGTGTTTACTTCTCTTTGGCAAGCGAACAGAAACTGTAAAGATTTGGTCAGGAAATCAATTAAATAAGATAAAAGCAAACTAGTTACCAACTAAATAAAATATTGTAATCACAGTACTAAAGCAATGACAAAAAAAAAAAAAACCTGTGGAATCTGAGCCATGGTTGTGGTCAATGAACTAGAGAGGTATTAAACTTAAGGAGGAAGAGGAATGAGAAGAAGGCAATGAAACTGAAAGGCCATCCAAAGCTGTATATATATACTACATTGCCAATACTAATTAATAGAGACGACGCATGAAGCAGCCTTTGCTTTAACAAACCTACGACAAGCATCATTGCAAGTTTGCAACCTACCATGCTCCGGTCTCTTTACGAAACTTTTATAACATTATTTTCATTCTTTTGATAAATAAAAGGTATGTACTGTATTCTTAAAACTTTCAATGATGATTTGTTTTCTTTGAATCAAGTTTTTAAGTACTTTAACAATTTCTTTTAAATGTATTCTTCAACGTTTTCTATGATACTGTTTATAACTTTTATACTAAACAATATAATTTTGCTAGCGTGAACCCACTCAATGTAGTTTAAGGAAGATAAGCTTTCGAACTTTGACGGAAAGCTAAGCTTTTTAGACATATATAATTAATTATCTTTATAATTCTTAAAAATACTAGGTTTTGAATCCACGCGTTTATTTGATATATTTTGATAAAAATTATATATGACTGATTACGATAATAAAATATTATCTCATTAAAAAAATTAAAATTAGTATTAAGGAAAAAAATAAATTTCAGATACACAATTTATAAATATATATATATATATATATATAAAAAAAAAATTGTAAACTCTACTCCTCCAATTTGGGCAACCAACTTTGGAGTCACCTTTTAATTTACTTAAATGTTTGGTTGAAAAAAAAAATATAAAAATCAGTTGTATTATAACATTAAATCTGATAAAAAAATCATGAATTTAACTCGACGTCCAGGTCCTCACATATCCTAAACCATTTTTTTGACCACCAAAAAAACAAAACAATTTTATAATCATGAATTTAACTCGTTTTCATATTTAATTGATCGCTACCATTGATGTTTTCGTGTTTTTTATTCAATATTTTCTTATTCTTCATATTCTTTCTTGTCATTTTCATTGTCAAATTTTGTATTAATTGTCATCGTAACTTTTACCGTTTGGTTATTCGTTACTCTTTTTCTTCTTCTTCCTCGTCAACTTATTCACATTCTTCCACTGAAAAACATTTTTTAGACTACCACACAACTTGTTAACACATCAAACTCCAAGAACAAAATCATTTCTTTTCTCATAAAATTTGTGAAATTCATGATTACCAGCATAGTCAACACATGCACCCAATTATTGACAATTTTATCCATATACTTATTTGGTTTTAGATCCACGCGTTTAGAAACTTCTCAAACCAAAATCCTTACTTGGTTTATAATATTTTAAAAACATAATAAAATATACTAATAATTATTTATTTAATATGAATCATATGATATATAGAAATATGAGTACACTATAAGAACATATTAATTATAAATAAATAATATCAATTATATTATATCATCAAATAATATCAACTATATCATATTATCAAATAACTGTAACCGTATATAATAGTAACCGCCTGAACCGTATTTAAACGAAACCGTTTAACCATTTAACTTTATGGTTAAAGTTACAAAAATTTCTAACCATAACCGATGGTTAATAAACCTTAACCGTGACAACCGTAACCTTGGTCATGCCTATGTATAGCTAATAAAACATGTGTGTTTGTCGTCCATCTTTCTTCTTTAAACCTTAAAATTTGACTCAAACATCAAATTAAAGTCTTGCGATGTCAATCCTTCTTCCTTAGACCCAAAAATAAAAAATTAATGAAAGAATATCAACTCACCTATAAAATCATACACAAAAATATGTTTTACAGTTCATAAGAAATAAAAAGCACAAATGTAGATAAATAAGATAATTTATGTTTTACATCAATATTTATAATATTTTAAACTTTAAAAGGTTTCGAAATATAAAATTTGAACTTTTTAAAAAGTTTAAATATTTATAATATTTTAAACATTTAAAATTTAAAACTTATAATATTTAAAAACTTTTTAAAAGCTAAGAACTTTTAAAATTTTAAATATTATAAATATTTAAACTTTTAAAATATTTAAATATTATAATATATTTTTTGAAACTTTGTAAAGTTTTAATTTGATCAAATAAAAAACCAGATCAAACCAAATAAAACTTTTAAACTTGGACGCTTGATAAATCAAGTTTTCCTGCTCATTCGTTGTTGGAAGCATCGTTGTTGGAAACATATTAATCTTATTTATACTGGTTCTGAACCATTGTCTAAAACATTTCTAGTCGATGTGGGATATGGTGCTTAGTTCTTTAATTTCCATAAATTTAAAATTTTCCTTTTTTAGAAAAAAATCTGTAAAATTTAAAAAATGTTTATTAATGACATGTCAAATCATGATAGGTTGTTTAAAATAATTCTAAATATAGAAAATTCTAGAAATTGTATAAAATGTTAATAAGTGATATGTCAAATTTCTATTGGTCGTTTAAAATCCTACGTGGACGGCCTTAGGAGCTTATAGCTTCTACTTTTTATTAGTATAGACTAGGTTTTGAACCCACGCTACGCGTGAGTTTATTTGATATATTTTGATGAAAATTATATATACTCACTCCGTTTCAAAATATAAGAAATGATCACTTTAAAAAAGTCCAACTAATCATAAATAAAACTGCATAATAAAATACATTAAACTAATCTAAAAGTAGCATAGAAACTTGAAAACATCTTATATTATGAAACAAAAAAATATTCTCTAAAACATCTTATATTATGAAATGCAAGGAGTATGTGATTGGTGACAGTAATGAAGNAATAAGATAATTTATGTTTTACATCAATATTTATAATATTTTAAACTTTAAAAGGTTTCGAAATATAAAATTTGAACTTTTTAAAAAGTTTAAATATTTATAATATTTTAAACATTTAAAATTTAAAACTTATAATATTTAAAAACTTTTTAAAAGCTAAGAACTTTTAAAATTTTAAATATTATAAATATTTAAACTTTTAAAATATTTAAATATTATAATATATTTTTTGAAACTTTGTAAAGTTTTAATTTGATCAAATAAAAAACCAGATCAAACCAAATAAAACTTTTAAACTTGGACGCTTGATAAATCAAGTTTTCCAGCCCATTCGTTGTTGGAAGCATCGTTGTTGGAAACATATTAATCTTATTTATACTGGTTCTGAACCATTGTCTAAAACATTTCTAGTCGATGTGGGATATGGTGCTTAGTTCTTTAATTTCCATAAATTTAAAATTTTCCTTTTTTAGAAAAAAATCTGTAAAATTTAAAAAATGTTTATTAATGACATGTCAAATCATGATAGGTTGTTTAAAATAATTCTAAATATAGAAAATTCTAGAAATTGTATAAAATGTTAATAAGTGATATGTCAAATTTCTATTGGTCGTTTAAAATCCTACGTGGACGGCCTTAGGAGCTTATAGCTTCTACTTTTTATTAGTATAGACTAGGTTTTGAACCCACGCTACGCGTGAGTTTATTTGATATATTTTGATGAAAATTATATATACTCACTCCGTTTCAAAATATAAGAAATGATCACTTTAAAAAAGTCCAACTAATCATAAATAAAACTGCATAATAAAATACATTAAACTAATCTAAAAGTAGCATAGAAACTTGAAAACATCTTATATTATGAAACAAAAAAATATTCTCTAAAACATCTTATATTATGAAATGCAAGGAGTATGTGATTGGTGACAGTAATGAAGTATTATCTTATAAAAATAAATTATATTAGTATTAAATAAAAATTTAAATTTCAGATACACAATTTTTAAAAATATAAAAATGAGTTGTGTTATACATTCAAATCAGATAAAAAAATTATGAATTTAACTCGACGTCCAGGCAAGGCGAATCAAACTGATGACCTCACATATCCTAAACCATTTCTTTGACCACCAGAAAAATGAAATAATTTTGTAATCTTGAATTTATCTCGTTTTTCATATTTAATTGATCGCTATCACCTATGTTTTCGTGTTTTTTATTCAATGTTTTCTTATTTTTTCTTGTCATTTTCATTGTCAAATTTTTTGGTAATTGTCATCGTTACTTTTATCCTGTTCTTCATTATACTCTTCTTTTTCTTCTTCTGCCTCGTCAACTTTTTTCACATTCTTTCACTGAAAAAGANTTTGATGAAAATTATATATACTCACTCCGTTTCAAAATATAAGAAATGATCACTTTAAAAAAGTCCAACTAATCATAAATAAAACTGCATAATAAAATACATTAAACTAATCTAAAAGTAGCATAGAAACTTGAAAACATCTTATATTATGAAACAAAAAAATATTCTCTAAAACATCTTATATTATGAAATGCAAGGAGTATGTGATTGGTGACAGTAATGAAGTATTATCTTATAAAAATAAATTATATTAGTATTAAATAAAAATTTAAATTTCAGATACACAATTTTTAAAAATATAAAAATGAGTTGTGTTATACATTCAAATCAGATAAAAAAATTATGAATTTAACTCGACGTCCAGGCAAGGCGAATCAAACTGATGACCTCACATATCCTAAACCATTTCTTTGACCACCAGAAAAATGAAATAATTTTGTAATCTTGAATTTATCTCGTTTTTCATATTTAATTGATCGCTATCACCTATGTTTTCGTGTTTTTTATTCAATGTTTTCTTATTTTTTCTTGTCATTTTCATTGTCAAATTTTTTGGTAATTGTCATCGTTACTTTTATCCTGTTCTTCATTATACTCTTCTTTTTCTTCTTCTGCCTCGTCAACTTTTTTCACATTCTTTCACTGAAAAAGAATTTTTTTAGACTACCATACAACTTGTTAACCCATCAAACTCCAAGACCAAAATCTTTTATTTTCTCATAAAATTTGTGCAATTCATAAAAACCAGCATAGTCAACACATGCATCCAATTATTGATAATTTCATCCATATACTTATTCGGTTTGAGATCCACATGTATTGAAATTTCTCAAACCAAAATCCTTACTCGCAGAGAAAGTAATATAAACACATATATAGTTAAAATAATATTTGTGTTTTTCGTCGATCCTTCTTTTTTAAATTCAAATAACGTCAACTCATGTCTTGCGACGTCAATCCTTCTTTTTTAGACTTAAAAATAAAAATTTTAATGCAAGAATATCAAATCATATTTCTTTTATTTCTATCTTTTAATTTTATCTTCTCAAAATTCTTAATAATATATATTACTACTATATTTCCAAAAATGTTAATTAGTGAAATATCTAATTCTTATTGGACACCTTTAGGAGAGCTTATAGCTTCAACTTTTTATTAGTATAGATATAATATTTTAAAATTTCTATGGAGATTAAGTAATTGTAATATTTTCAAACATTCTATGAAGTTTAAATATTTTAAATATTTGAACCTTTAAAAAGTTTCAATATTTATAATATTTTAAACTTTTAAAATTTATAAATTATAAATTTTAGAAATCTTTTATAAGCTAATAAATTTTTAAAATTTAAAGATCATAAGATTTTGAAGTTTTAAAAGGTTTCAAAATATAATATTTGAACCTTTTAAAAAGTTCAATATTATTTTAAACTATTTTAAAAACTTTTTAAAAGCTAAGAACTTTTAAAAATTTCAATATTTATTATATTTAAATTTTAAAAAAATTTCAATATTATAATATTTTTTTGAAACTTTTTAAAGTTTTAGTTTGATCAAATAAAAATCGGATCAAACGAATAAAACTTTTTAACTTGGATGCCTGATAAATCAAGTTTTCTTGCTCATTCACTGTTAGAAGCATATGCATCTTTATTTATACTGGTTCTGAACCAATATCTAAAAGATTTCTAGCCGATATGGGACGTTGTACATAGTTCTTTTATTTCTATAAGTTTAAAATTTTTCCTTTTTCTAAAAATTCTGGAAATTCAAAAAATGTTAATGAATGACATGTCAAATCCTTATAGGTTGTTTAAAATAATTCTTAATAGATTTTAAAAAATGTTAATGAGTGACATGTCTTATTCCTATTGGTGATTTAAAATCCTATGTGGACGCCTTTAAACTATTTTAAAAACTTTTTAAAAGCTAAAAACTTTTAAAAGGTTCAATATTTATAATGTTTAAACTTTTAAAAATTTCTAATATTATAATATTTTTTGAAACTTTTTAAAGTTTTAGTTTGATCAAATAAAAAATCGGATCAAACGAATAAAACTTTTTAACTTGGACGCTTGATAAATCAAGTTTTCCAGCTCATTCGTTGTTGGAAGCATATTAATCTTTATTTCTACTGATTCTGAACCAATGTCTAAAAGATTTCTAGCCGATGTGGGACGTTGTACATAGTTCTTTTATTTCTATAAGTTTAAAATTTTTTCTTTTTCTAAAAATTCTGGAAATTAAAAAAATGTTAATGAATGACATGTCAAATTAGGTTGTTTAAAATAATTCTTAATATTGAAAATTCTGAAGATTTTAAAAAATGTTAATGAATGACATGTCAAATCTCTATTGGTTGTTTTAAAGCTTAGGTGGATGTCTTAAGAACCTTATAATTTCTACTTTTATTTAGTATAATGTGTAATGAGATTAAAAATAAATAAATTATAAACACAAAACTAAACAAGCGCTGTAAAAAAAAAAACCCCCCCAAATTTTTAAAAAAAAATGTAATCAGATTTTGAAGCAATTATGCAAGTGTAGTTTGTAGACTTTTATAACTTTCTTTTTATAATAAAGTTAATATACGTAATTTTTCAACCAATTGAGGATGTTCATGTGTATGGTTATGTTCTGATCAACCTCTGCATATTATCCAATTGTGCGTTAGATTTAGTACCTAGGATCATTACAAAATTTTACAATACCCTTTAACCAAAACAAAGATTGTTATTTTACAAACCTTACAGAAACTAATCTTGTATTGTGCTCAAAGCTTGGTTTTATATCTTGGTTGCCTGATTGGCTGCAAAGAGAGAGGACCCATTGGCTTAAAATTTAGATGAAGGGCGAAGCTTTCTCACCAGCCATTTCCTACGTAACGAGACGTCCAAAGCCAAGAATGTCTTTGCTTTCCTCTCATCTTCCAAAAGATCACAAGCATCCAGCAGAAATTCATCGTCCATATCAGGTAAAGCTTGCAATGCATCAATTGCATTTCCTATTCCTGAGTACATTTCGTTCCGAGGAATTGGCTTTGTGCAACCATCATCATCACCTTCTGCCTCATACAGAGGCTTCCTCGTCTCCAGTCCGGTCTTCTGAGCCTTATGTACAGTTAGCTCCAAAGGTGGAGTTATTGGATTAGGTCGCTTATTCTGCTGCTTGTGTGGTGAAATAAAGTCACTGACTATTTCATGGCCATAGCTTTCCAACTCTATCATGAGATTCTCACAATTGAAACTATCTTGGGAGAGATGTTCATGTATCTTGCACAAATTTCCGTAACTATCCAAGATTTTACCTTTATATATAGTTGCATCTGGATGATCCTGCAAAATCAGACACTAATCCCTTAAAATCAAACCTTTTGTTCTGCTTAACATCTTTCTCTTATCTAGATACAAGTTTTATCGAACAAGAAAGCAAAGACAGAACCCCAAAAGAGTCATATGTTAAAAAAAAAAAAAAAAAAAAAGAATATCATTAGTTAGCCTTACCTTGATATATGCTTTCCAGTATTCATCTTCTGCCACAATGGTTTGCTTCTCCTCATCCCAAGTAAAGCCATCAAGATTGAGGATACTGTTGATATCGTCACGCTCTTTCATCATCAATATGTAACGATTCTCCAGCATGAACATGTCAGTCTGCAATCCAAACTTTGCATTGAAGGATTCTGCCATGTCAGCCCAAGCTTGCTCTGTAAATGTCTCACCAATCTTATTTCCTCTATTCACCTGCTCTATCATAAGATCAATAAGACAGTGGTCCATGACCTGTGTCCATTCTATACAAGGAGGACCTGTATTGCTACAGAGGTAATCATTTTTCTCGTTGCTGGTATAAACCACCATCTGGAAACTGTGAGTTTCCCCCAGAGTATCTTTAAATCCATCTGTGCTTCCATTTTCTGCAAAGAATTCATATGAATACCAAAGGATCAGTCATTAATCACTTCTGCATCGCTAGTCTCACATACACAGCTTTAGGAATCCAAAGGAAATAGAGAGCACAACGATACAGTTATAACACTTAGATACTCTGCATTGAATCTCAAAGACAATGCTATAGGAGGACAGCTTACCGATCAACAGCGCAGTTTCTGCCGGACTGGGATCAAAAGCTTGAGCCAAGCGTGTGTATCTCCCATCCGACATTTCCTTCCCAAAAATGAAGCAAAGATTTGGATAGCTTGGAATAGTTTTAACTCGATATGATCTAGCTTCTGGATGTGCCTACACATGCTACATTTATAAGCATAACCATATAACCAATAGCTTAAAAGAAAAAAGAATGTGGCATGCCTGTATATAGGTATTCCAAATCCCATCATCTGCAATCACCATATCTCTCCTTGTATCCCATGAGAACCCATTTTGCTCGAGTAGAAACTTTATGTCGTTGTACAACCTCCTTAAGTGTTTGTACCGATTCTTCAGAACGTCTTTGCTGTGTTGAGACCCGAATTTGGCATTGAATGCTGTAACCATTTCATTCCAAGCACTTGCTATAAAAGTCTGCCCAACTCTGTTCCCATTGTTCACTTGTTCCACTAACAAGTCAATTAGATAGTAATCCATTGGAGGAGTCCAAAATGTCCTTGTGCGGTCAGAATGCTGCACTTGGCTAGCCTTAGTCCCACCTGCAGAACCAAGATTTACTTACTCTATGCACCTCTTACAATCGGATTAATCCAAAAAAATTTAGACCTGGATAAGATTTAACTCACTTGTTTGGGCAGCTGAACCATCATCTCTGTGATCTTTGCCTTGGACTAGATGTGGTATAATCCCTTGCTCAGCTGAACATGCAAATATTGTGTCCAAATCTTTGTAGCTTGGTAAAGATTTCATCCTATACGTTTTAGCAAGTGGATGCTCCTGCCTCATCACATCTAGATTCAAAACTAATGGACTGAAGATCAAAGCTTATTCAAAAAAGAAATATATCAGCCTAAGAATTAAAACCTTGATGTAAGAATCCCAAACAGCATCATCCGCAGCTATCATTAGCCGAGTTTCATCCCACGAAAACCCATCTTCTTTCAAAATAGCTTCCATATCCTTATAGTATTTCAACAACTTGTTGTACCGGTGCCTTAAAACTCTTTTCCCATATTGACCACTAAATCTAGCATTGAACAAAGCAAGCATATCTGTCCATGCTTGTTTACTGAAAGCATTACCATTCTTGTTACCTCTACCGATTTGATCAAGCATAATCTCAATGAAGTATTGGTCCATAACCGGAGTCCACTCAGTTTTCGAGCTTTCTTTACTCGATACAACAACACTGCCACTACTTTCACCTACACAAAAAAAAACACACACATTGTAACCAATCCAACAGTCAAAGTGTACATAAAAACAAGAATTTAGTAAAGAACAAAGACACACACCAATGTTGACTCCATTAACCTCATCTTCCAACTCAAAATCATGACTTGACCTACTATATCTCCCATCAGCAACAGTATACCCATAAATCAAACACAAATCACTATAATTCAACACCGGTTTCGTCTTGTAAACCCGAGCTTCAGGATGAGCCTGTCAACATCACAAAAACACACAACTCAAAATCAAATAAACCAAATCCAAAACTCAAAATGTAATTTTTTTTCAGAACCTTAAGATACAAACTCCATAAACTCTCATCACCAGTCACAGTCTGATGAGTCTGATCCCAAACGAAACCACCATGATCAAGAAGACTCTTGACATCATTATACTGCTTCCACAGATTCGTGTACCGGCTTTTCAACACGTCTTTATCGTACTGAGACCCGAACTTGGAGTTGAATATACCAAGCATCTCGTTCCAAGCTTGCTTTGTAAAAGTGTGACCTGTTCTGTTTCCTCTGTTCAAATGCTCTAACATTAGATCTATGAAGAATCGTTCCATCGTCGGAGTCCAATACATTCTCGTTCGATCGTTGCAAGTGACTTGAACACCACTCATCTTAGCTCGTGAAAACACGCACAACGAAGACGATGGAGAGTACAAGTGTGTGTTGGTGTGTGTATATATATTTGTAACGGTTACAGTTGCGCGCGGCGGAGAGATGAGATTGGGCGGAGTTTGGGAGAGAGAGTAACCCTAATCCTGAATTGTGTATCTGTTTGGCTCCACTGTTTCGTCTCTCTCTCTCTATCGTTCTCTCTGGTTGTTTTTTTATTTATCTTATGGGCCTTTTCTGTTGTTAGGTGAGCCATTCTTTACCTTATAAGGGCCTTACTGGATCCATATAAAACATATTTTTTACAAAGAAAACTTTTTCTCTTTAACTACAAAGTATTATAATTTTGATATATTCATACTCATTTTATTTGACAAGAGAATGATTCTAAAATCGTCGTTATGATTAGTCGAAGTTTCATTTCGACTTGCGAAGACGAAGAGAATGACTCAATGACCAATGCAGCTAGGGTGCTTCATTATCTTTAGGAGTTAAGCTATTTTATACCCTAAAATGTAAAAATACTTCTTCTCTTTTGCAGAAACACTCAATTTATTTTAACAGAAAATAAAAGATCACTCCCAAAAAGATGAATTTGGTCTCTCTAGATCGTACCAAAGTCGGACCAATTCATTTTCATTTCACCATTCGCGTATTTTTCCAACTCCGATCCAAACCAATTATATATATCATGTTAGTACACAACATTATCGTAACTAAACTCTTCAAAATCTCAAAATACCCTTTACAAAATTGACAACAGCATGTAACTTGTATGACAATTCATACCCAAACCAAAAACAATAACAGCTTAATATGGTGTTTCAAAAAAAAAAAATAATAATAACAGCTTAATATGCTGTGGAATGATATTTTAATTTCTCATAAAATATGAAAATCTTATTCAATGTATATGTTAGTTAGAGTCAACAACAATCCAATCAGTAAAAAATGGCATCAATCCATATTTTTGTGACAGTAAGCAATCAACTGTGCAAATTCAAACAGCGGATCAGGTTCAAGGATCAATTTGGCGTCTTCCTTCTCTGGGACTTGTGTTGCACTCTCTGCTTTCCTTTCTTCTGTTTTTGTAAATATATAAGCCGCCTAACCCCAAAACAATTAAAATATAAAGTTAGCAAATTTCTCAGCTGGGCATTTCATCAAACATGTTATGCACATAAACTAAAAGTTTTTAGACTAACCTGCAAGGGCGAGATTGAAGATCAACAAAGCTCGCCGGACATTTTTCACTTTCAATCCGGCTTTGTTTAGAGATTTTGATGCAAACGGGGATGGTTCCATCGACGAAAAAATCGCAAATTGGATCTTCTAGCGAATTAAGGTTTAAGTATTGTAGGGGGTTCAAAGTTCAAACCCCTAATTCTGATGTCATCCCACAATTCTAAACTTTTGGGCCAAATCGTTATATTAGATATTAGACCCATCGAACAAAAAAAAGGCCCAATTAAGTTCTAACTTGCAAGTTGCAACAATACATACAAGTATATTTTTCTTATTATTCGTTTACAATAAACATACCTTTAAAAAAATATCGAGGTGAATTACTTACTTACTGATCAGTTGAGGTTCCTTATACAATGAGGCATGGAACCGAACCACTACGAAGAAGTCATTAAACGCGATCGCAATTAAGCTTCTAGTCGTAGGCATTTGGGTACTCGGATCGGGTTTAGGTTTTTCGAGTAGAGGAGTTTAGGATTCAATAGGGTAAACAGAAAATATTGGTTTGGGTCTTATTGGGTTCGAGTCTAAAATTTCAGAACCTATAAATACTCGAAAAAATAGGATATCATTTGAGTTTAGGTATTTTGTACCCGATTACCCGAAAACCTGAATTTTACCTCATTATCCAAAAATTTTATTGTTAAATATTAAAATAAGTTTTTAAAAAATTAAAATTTTGAAAACTATAGCTAAACATTTCAATATAATTTTGGTTATTTTGAGTATTTTCATTATTTTGATATAGGAGAAAATAATAATTTTGAATTTTAAGTTGTAACTTTGAATAACTATGTTATATAAAAAATACTCCATCCATTTCAAAATATAAGATGTTTTGGAGAAGTTTGTTGTTTCATAATATATGATGTTTTCAAATTTCAATGCAGCTTTTAGATTAGTTTAGTATATTATATTATGCAGTATTGTTTCTGATTGGTTGAACTTGTTAAAAGTAAAAACTTCTTAATATGCGTGCTTTGCTTAAAACATCTTATATTTTGAAAAATAGGGACTGTATAAATAATATTCTCTATATATGATTTTATTACGGGTATGTCGGGTACCCATTCGGTTTTCGGTTCGATTCCGGATTCTGTTCGTTCTTCGGATTTAGGAGATTAGGACCAAATAGAGTATTTTACCGGTTTCGGGTTTGGATTCAAATCCATATTTTCGGGTCGGTTCAAGTTTTCGGGTCGGTTCAAGTTTTCGGGTCTGGTTTTTTTGTCGAGGCCTATAAAACGATCTTTATTCGAGAACGGGTACAAGTTGCTCAGAAAAAAAAAATATTACACATTTTTATTTTTTATTTATTTTTAAAAATATGTGCCAATAAATAAACGACACATGTCGAGAAGCGTTTCTCCAAAGAACATTTACTTTTTCTTTACTTTTCTCTTTCATCTTTTTATTATTTTTTTTAATAAAAGTAACTACATGAGCAACCTCCGCTACAGATGCACTAAGCTCGGCTATATTGAATTGGTTTTTACTGGAAAAAACCGTCGGTTACCGACTTGAATAGATTAGGTCCTATAGAGGTGGACCTTGTTTTTTAATTTTTTTTTTCTGAATAGATTAGGTCCTACATAAGCTCTTTTTTTTTCTTTTCTTTTTTTGTCAAAACTCTTTTACAAAATTGTTGCTTTTGTTCCTATTGTTGTTCTTTTATCTTCAGTAATACAAGACCCTTCTTGGTTTCATGCAAATTTGTTCTTGAAATGCAGTTTGGTGTGTAATTTACATGAACCCTAAGATCTTTAAGCAACATGATTAATCACATGATAGAATTATAAAAAAAGGTTAGCGGAGTACCTCCTCCATTCGTTGTTGTAGAGATTACTTGATGGACAGCTTCCTGAAGTCATGATCTTCTAATTAGGTGATTAGGTTTCTCTCCTTTTGCCTATAAACTTTCTTTTTTTGTGTTGTCTTTCTGAAATTTATTTTGGAATACATTTATGATGGACTAAAGGCATATATTTATAGGCAAGGACCTAATTCCTTTTTAGATTTAATCTCAACCGTCCATCAAAGTAGAGATTGATTAGGAAAAACTCTTGTGTTACCAATTTAATTGATTACCAAATATATTGAGGAATAACATTATTCCATAGAAAACGGATGACTATAAGACCACATAATAGAAAAATGAAATATTCCTTACATGGTGGACTATTAGTTCGGTTCTTCCCCGTATCTATTAGCTTTAACTAATGCTGTTACATAGATTTTGAGATCGTCTCTATATGATTATAAGTTTCTCTGAACTGGTCATAACATAACTACATTCTTCCAAATATCAAAACCCATAAGACCAATAACAATTTTCCCTTTCTAAAATTGACAACAACTTGGAAATCGTAAGTAAGACAATCCAAAACCAATAACAGCTTCTTGGAGTTGTAATCCACTACGTTTGGTGTTTCTAAGTTTTTGGAAATCATCTGCTTTTTCACCAGCCACAGTTAGCACTCAAGTGTTTGTAAAAGATATGGAAAGACACCAATCTCCCATCGCATATATAAGACTTAACTCCAAATAATCACAACAAAAGTATCCTTAGAACGAGAGCATTAAGACCATATTAATTACAGAACTTAAGTTTCCATCATTAAAAGATGCGAACTTCAAACTTTCCCAAAGTCTAAATTGAGTAAAATTGGCAAATCTCTAACCTTAAACATATCAATCCAATTCGATTAAGAGCAACAAATTCAAAAGAAAGAAAAACACAAGTAAGATCAACACCAATTTATTCCAATTAGACAATTTGGTACTTAAATGTGTTCATTGTATCAAACCGTCATCATCCAAAACGATCAGATCCAAACACACGAAATCAGAAACACACAAGACACACAATCATACCATAGTTACATATCATCATCATCATCATCATCATCATCATAATAAATCCCAGATCTAGGAGACAACACGGCCAACGACAGGGTACTTTGATACAAATTTCGTCTCCCAATCATTAAGAGTGTTCATCTCTTTCTCAGTGAGACCTTCAAGAGAAGGAGAGACATCTTCTTCCTTCTTACTCATCTTACCTAGAGCTCTGCTCGCGTCTTTTCCGGCGAATATCGCGTAATCGCCTCCGGGGCCGTAGAAGGATTTTCCCGTGGTGACGTCGAACACGCGGCCTTTGATTGCGACGTAGATCGGTGATGATCCATTGGTGCCGTTGTATCGGCTTAGCTGCTCTGCGGTGAACTCCATTTTTCTTTTTTCTTATGCTTTTGGATCGAATGTTTCTGGAAAGAACCAACTACACTACAACTTATAAAGGTTGAGAGATATATATTTTTAGGCATATCCTAGCAGAATAACTTTATATATATATATATATATATATATATATATATATTATTATTATTTTTTGATAAGTGGAAGAAATTTAGGGTAAATTGCAAAATAACGCTATTTCATAATTTTATTAAAATGAGTTTTTTTTTTTGTCACCATCAATTTTGTTAAAATAGTAAAAGTGAAAATATACCTGACACAAATTTGGCAATAATAACCAGATTAAACACTTGCTTTCAAACATGATCATACTTGTTAGACTAAATGCATTAGAATGTTTCCACCGTCATTCACTATTAAAATTTTAAATTTAAATTAGAATATGCAGATTATCGAAGATGCCTTCCTTCAAATAGGACGATGTTTGTTGTGTCCTTCTTTATACTTATGCTGTGGTTGGTATTGTTTGGGTTTTTATTTTTTTTCTTTTTTTTTGGTTTTTAATTTTATGCATTGAATAAAATGTTTTTAATTTTTAATGTTTTAATTGTATGTTTTTTTTTCAAATTTTTGTAACTTTATAATTTTCTTATGTTTTTAATGTTAATGTTATATGTTTTATTTTAATTGAAACTTTAATATGTTTTTACTTATTAATTTAAATAATTAATTTTTTTATTAAAAATATTGTTATTTTATTCAAGGAACCAACTGTAAGTACACTAATGCTCGTACTAAACCTAAAAAACTCTAAAAATAATTTTATTATATTTAAGGGACCAAAATGTGTCATACGCCCGCCCAATGCCCACTTAATACATACTTATATATTGCATTTGATCTGTTTTCTTTGTTCGGAACCTAAGATTTTGGCCCCAAAAAAAAAAACCCAAAAACTTTACTTTCGGGCAGAGACAAAGTTAATGGCTTTAAGTTTTAACCGGGATTTTGCGACCGGTTAGAGATAATTGAATCGGTCATTTCACGAGACCGGAGTTTAATGTTCCGAATTAAACCAATTTCTCTGTTCCGACTTCCGAGACTTTTCTCCTGCTCCTCTCGTCTTCCAATTTGGTATACCCAAAGCAAAACAAAATTGCAAAGACAAATTTAAACCTCTGAATTTAACCTTGTCGGCCAAGAAGAAGAAGAAGAAGGAAATGGAGATTTGCATGTGTTGCGATGCACACCTCGTAACGAAACCAATTTTGAATCCACCATGGAGCACTCCGAGGAGAACAAAGCTAGGTTTTGTACCGGCTCGTCGCCGCTTTCCCGTCAAGGCTTCGGCGGTGGATTCGCCTGAGAGTTCTTCAAATTTCGCCAAGCGTATGGATCAAGCTTGGATTATCTCACAGGTTCTGTTTTCTCTCCGAGATTTAGACTAGTGCTCCTCCCTACTTGTTGTTAATTTTGAATTCGTTTGGGTTTTTGTTGAATCTTCTGAGTAAAATTTACAAAGAACTGATCCTTTTTCATGCTTGTTACTTGCTTTGTATGATTTTGTGTCTTATGTATACCTGTTTTGTAGTCATGTATGATTGAACTGCTATTTGCAGTTTCGTATGAGATTGAAAACACTTGGATTTGTGAGATGAGATATGGTTAAATTCAGATTAAGAGGTGAATTAGTATCAGCAAGTTTAAAAGGCCTTTTTACGATCAGTTTGATATCTAAAGACACTGTAATTGCTATGTATCCCTTTGGATTTGTTTCTGGCAAGAAGAAGTTGTATTGTATGTTTATCAAAGATTTTGTGTTCACAGTTCATTTGGTTTGTGACATATGATGACAAATTGACAACACTGAGGGATGAGGCTTGCTTGACTAATCTCGCAATGCACACTATAGTTTTGTAGCTTGCTTGTTGGATTATCTGCTTATTCTCTTCCATTGATTGCAAAGAATCTATCCACAATTTAAGATTATGAAGCCTTGTTTTCTTCTAGCATTTTGCAGTTTCCTCAAGCTTTAACATTGGACTCGTGTACCGTTCTTAAAAGTTCAGTAGATCGCTTCTGTTTCTATGTGTTACAAGATTTTTTGTATGTGTTGTGACTCAATTATGTTTCTTGTGTTCACTGCAGCAACCAAGTCCTGTTGGATGCTCGTCTTGCAATTCAAAGGGTCATGTTGAATGCAAATGGTGTGCGGGTACAGGATTCTTCATCCTCGGTGATAACATGCTTTGCCAAGTACCCTCAAGGAATACTTCTTGCGTGATCTGCTCCGGACAGGTTTGTAATCCAACATAAAAAATAAAATAAAACACAGTGGTTAATCGTTTTTTTTTTGTCCTCAAAAGTATAGACCTGCCCGATGTGTCTTCCTGATTTTATATATCTTCAAAAGTATGAACACTCGATTCGTTTATTGGTCTCAGGGATCTGCTTGCTGTAGGGATTGCAAAGGTACTGGGTTTCGTGCCAAGTGGTTAGAAAAGCCTCCAGTGCCGTCGTAGCTGAAGAGCGAAAAGCAAGTTACGTGAGGGTTTTAACCTTTAATGATTGTTTGTGGAGCTAAAAATGTGTATATCAATCACTATATATTGGTTCGAGTGGAATCTAAGTTAGATATGCAGTATATCTTTTCACAAGTATTTATTTTTGTATGTGGTATATGTTCATTTATTCATTTCTTTATGAATAACCAAAGGGCTACAAGAAGATTTCTTGTAATCAACAAACGTGACTCTTACGATTTCATTAGGGAGAACAGTTTTGGGTGTTCTTTTTTTTTTTTTTTTTTTTTTTTTTTTTTTTTTTTTTTTTTTTTTTTTTTTTTTTTTTTTTTTTTTTTTTTTTTTTTTTTTTTTTTTTTTTTTTT
>NC_025691.1:28207228-28243644 GCF_000633955.1 Camelina sativa | reverse complement strand
CAGATCGTAAGCTCACCGCAATCGAAAACCAAATCGGAAACCTAAAGACGCATCGAGAGAAAGAGATATTCTCCGCTTGTCTTCTTTTCACACACAGTTTTGGGTGTTCTTAGAGTATAAATATTGTGAAAATAATATAAGATTATTAGTTAAGAACTTTTGTTAAGAAATTAGTTATTGGGAGATGTTTAAGATCATAAGATTTAATAATATAATAATCAATTTTTATTGTACATTTGATACATGAATATTGAAGTTAAAACTAGGAAATTTGTTTCGTATCATAAGCTGCAATTGTAACGATAGGGTGTGTATGTTGTCTCAAGGAAGTACTTGCTCCATCATTCTGTTCATGTCCTCATCTTCATAGATATCTCCAAACTTCAATATCGTTAGGACCTTCACAAGACTTGATGATAGACAAGTTGGAATGTCCTCCTTCTTCCAAGGTTTGCACAGGCACTTATCACCACTTTGACATTTCATTCCATCTCTGTGGAGAAGTCCCTGAAACATAAAAGGAAACTCTTTCAATATATGTTGTCTCTGTTTGAATCATATATCAGTAGATGATGATATACAAAATAGATTTGGTACTTCAAAGACCTGCAGTTTTTTCAGAAACTCTCTACTCTCTAGCTTTGATGGTTCACAAATCTGAAAACACACACACAAAACCTTTGCAACATTAACACCATTTCAAACATCGGACATCACCTTCTAGATACAAGTTATCTCTTCTTCTAGCTTCCCTGCTTGAAATGGGACATCGCTCCCGCTTGAAATGAATAAAGCAAGATAGTCCAAAATCAACCAATTAATATCCTTTAATTAAGCAAAACACAAAAAGATTGGAAAAAGATTTATAAAATACTTACGGACTGAGATCGGTTGATGAACGTGGACAATACAAAATTCTTTGCCTCCACTGTTCTGTATCGACCAAACGAGAGTAGTCTTGCTCTTTAGTTCTCTCTCTCTCACTGCTACATAGATCTTCTCATCCACCAGCGTCTCTCTTAGTCCAGTTGCCATTGAATCTTTAGTGTCATATATACTGACTCCAGTCCATACAAAAGAAACAAAGAGAAAAGGAAATATTTTTTGCAGTACAAAGTGATAGAGATTTGATTTAACAAGGTAGTTGATGAGACAACAAGCTATTCAACTGAGTTTGCAGTCTCTTGGATCGCCATTTGTGCTTCAAGTAGATTGGGGAATCAGCTTTAAAAACTGAAATAGCATTGTGAAACACCTATATCACTGTAAAGTCTATGACTAGGTTCCAGAAAAGAGACTTGTACCTTAGATTGGGGAATCAATTGTTTTGTGCAGTATGGTTCTCCCTCTGATGAAATTGATTCCTTGACACCAACCACTTTTATTTCATGAATCTCCTCTACGAACTGTTGAGAGTCCTCTTCACACATAATCAAGATCTCTCATCTCTATATCATATCACACACAATCCCATCCACACGTTTCACAATTCAATTCTAAAGATAAACAAAATGAATCCCACATAAAGATTATTACGAGAAACTACATACCAAATCGGATACACAAACAAAACGAATAAAAAAATAGTACCAAACCCAGATTTTAAATTGAAGAAATACAAAAGCAAAGTTTTCAAATCAAATCACCATCCATCGATGAAAAGAATCCAGATCAACGATAACCCAGAAAAAAAAAAATCAATTCGCCATCGGAAGGAGACGAGTCACGATTACCTGAACCAGAGTCGCCGTTGAGATCCGCCGTCGGTGGAGGTGATGAGTAACGGTTCGAACAGTCGGAGGTCAGCAAAAATTAAATCATTCTCCTCCATTTGCAACTGAATTTTGGGACAAATTTCTTCCGATTTCACAAGGAGTTTGTCACGATATCGAACAAAATGAGAAATGAAAAGTTTTATCGGTTGCAAAATGTACGCCACGTCACACTAGAACTGGGCTAAAAACAGTTCTAGTTTAAGATCCAAAAACATGTTCTAAATCTACTTTTCCTATATTTTCATTTTTAAAAATCCTAAAAGCACCCAACATGTTTTACCGATAAAGATGGCCTTACAGTACATGTCAACGAAGTTCAAATATAGTAGCGATAGGTAAAGCATCGCCTTCGTATTTTTCTCTTACATTTTAATGTGGTTGCGTAAACCATTTGCATCTTCGTTACTTTTATTTTTTATTTTTTTTGGTCTGGTCACCAACAAACTTCGATTACCGGAGTTACAAAACTTACATAAATGTCAAAAAGAAAAAACGAAGGTGAAACTGAAATCTAGTATAAACAATGTTGTTAAAATTTAACCTCCTACTACTACTATGTGTGGTATATTACAAAAGAAAAATATAAAAAGAACAAAGACCATAGAAGAAAATCAACCAGCATCAACAAACTCAAAGTATTAATCATGCTCAGCAAAACAAATACTTAAACGAAAATAACTTTAGAATTATCTCATACTTTACCTAAAGGGTGAGTGTCAGGTGAGTTGATTGTTACCAATGGTCTATGGGCAGATGAGAACTGACATCCCAATTTTTCCTCCTAATGATACAAAGTGTTTTTAAATCATTGATCCATGATCTAGTATATAACATCAGTGAGGTTTAATATACAAAATCAATGGTTTAATTAGTTTTATTTAATTATATACTAACTTTTTGTTGGAATTTTTTAGGTGTGGCTCTATGGGCAGATGAGAACTGACAAAGCAATAGTAGGAGAAAGAATTTTGACAGATTAAAAGGTTTTTATGATCAATGGTTATGCCATAAGCTATCGGTGATAAATTATTCGATGGATTGTAAACTAAGAATAACTTTATAAAGGCTTTCCTTACCTTTTTTTTTTACATCAATTGTTTTCATAGATGCAGTGACAAACGCAAAACAACATAGTGAGATGCAACAACAAACACAGATGAAACATCAAATCCCTTTCATATATATATTCATAGATTAATATCAGCTAAAGAAGTATCCTTGAGCCACCAAAGGGTTTTTTCCGCAGCCTGGACAGTAAGGGCATTGCCGAGCAGCAGCGAGGTTTGACAAAACGGACAAGGCATAAACACAATCACAGGAGGAGGTTTGATATTTTGCAATTACAGATCGACCATAACCTTTGAATCACTCACAAATAGGAAACATTTCAGTCTATAACTTATGATAACAGTTGGAACTCAACAAAAGTAAGACAACAAGTGGTAACCATGCTCATTAAGAAACAAAAGAGAAAGCTAAAATGAACAAAGACCATACAACACAGTCTACCGGCCATCAACAAAATTTAATGTTTTAATCATGCTTAGCAAACAAAGCTTCTGCGCTCAGCAAAACAAAGACCTAAACCAAAATACCTTAAGAATTATCTCTTCTTTTAGGTGTGGCTCGATCAGTGGTGGAAGAAAATTTTGACAGATAAAAAGGTTTTTATGATCAATCGTCATGCTATATAAGCTATGAACTCAATGGTCATTAACTTTGGTGATAGTTAGTTACTAGAATGGATTATAAAATAAGAATAACTTTATAAAGGCTTTCCTTAACTTATTTCTGTTTTTTTTGTTTACATCAAAAAGTTTTGATAGATGCAGTGACAAACGCAAAAAAAAACATAGTGAGATGCAACAACAAACACAGATGAAACATCAAATCCGTTCACAGATTAGTATTAAGTATCCTTGAGCCACCAAAGGGTTCTCAAGGACAGTAAGGGCATTGCCGAGTAGCGCAGCGAGGTTTGACAAAGTGATGCATTTACAAAACGAAAAAAAGAAAAGAAAAAAAACACAATCATAGATCGACGATTGGATCCGATAGTTTGCTAATTTAGCATGACAGATCGATCATAATAGAGAGAGATATATTACAGTAGAAAGGTTGTGGGTGGCAGCATGGTTTGAAGAGACGAGAAAAAAACAAGAAAAAATAATATTAATGAAGGGTTTATTCGTCTATTTTTTAATTGGTTTGGGTTTGGGTTTGGCTTAATATTAAATAAATGTTATAATAAAATAAAAATAAAAAACATTTATAAGCCCTAATCGTGTTTAGGGAAATTGACCTAATACTGTTTTACCTAATGAACTATTGGGTAGGAGGAACCACAGCCGCCTCTTCTGCGGCTACGAGTTCCTTGGACGAACCTCCATGGAAAAAGAGGAAATCGAATCCACCACCTTCTCTACCATTTTTGTCACTCCCAGATGTTCTCATTCTAAACTGCTTATCCCGTTTATCCAAATCCTACTACCCTAAACTATCGTTAGTCTCCAAGACCTTTCGCTCTCTCATTAAATCTATTGATCTTAACCACGCTCGATTTCACCACAAAACACAAGAACCCTTCTTTTACGTCTGCTTAAAGTTTCCCGATCGTCCTCTTCCTACTTGGTACACGCTCTGGATCAAACCTGAGGATTTCGACAAGGAGGAGGAGAATAAGAAGAAGAAGTCTAAATTGGTACCAGTACCTTCTTCCTATGCTTCTGAACCATTGCTTATCGTTAATGTTGGTTTAGATGTCTATGCATTCAGACAATGCTACCCTCCGTCTCGTAACATGTTGGTTCGTGAAAAGGATGCTTGCATATGGCGTGTTGCTCCCAACATGTCTGTAGCTCGAGTCAATCACGTTGCGTGTCTCTTTGATGGGAAAATATATGTAATGGGAGGTTGCGGTGCAAATGATACTTGGGGTGAGGTTTTCGATACAAAGACTCAAACTTGGAAACCTCTACCGGACCCTGGTCCCGAGCTCCGCTTCTCTACAATGATTAGAGGGATACAAGTTATCCAAGGAAAGTTGTACGTTAGGAGCAATGAGAGCAAGGATTCTGTTTATGATCCAAAAGAAGGTAAATGGAACGTTGCAGACAAAGTACTTGAGATTGGTAGTAAGTGTGTGGTAGATAATGTGTGGTACTCTTGCCGTCCCAACAGTTTTATGTGGTATGACAAAGAATATAGTGATTGGAGAGTTGTCAAAGGTCTGTCTTCACTGAATCAAAGTCGTCGTAGTGGTTTGATGGAGACATTTAACTTCAATGGAAAACTCTTACTCTTGTGGGACAAGTCTACGAAGCCTCGCCGTCGTATTTGTGAAGAGAAGAATATTTGCGGTGCACTGATTGCGTTTGAAAAGCGCAAAAATGGTCAGGTTTGGGGGAAAGTTGAATGGTCTAGTGTTATGCTAAAGGTTCCTAGTTCATACCGTTTCTTGCGTTCTACATCGATACTGACTTGATCATTTGTCAACATGTTATGCTTAAGGTTCCTAACGTTTCTTGCTTTCTACAGCGATACTGACTTGATCATTTGTCAACATGTTTGTTATGCTTAAGTTTCCTAGTTCATACCGTTCCTTGCGTTCTACAGCGATACTGACTTGATCATTTGTCAACATGTTATGCTTAAGGTTCCTAACGTTTCTTGCTTTCTACAGCGATACTGACTTGATCATTTGTCAACATGTTTCCATTTTCGCTGCGATAGTGGCGAGAATTAATTCTTGAAACACTTCGATGTTTTAAACCCAAGTAGTATATTTTGACTTAAATCATTGGTAAACATCAATGAGGAATATATTCAGGTATTATCACTAAATTTATTCGATGCTCGTAGTCTCTGTCGTGGGATTGTCGTTGTCTTATATATGCTACATGCCCAGATTAAAATTTCTGTCTACCTCCATATTAATCAGTATCACGATATACATGTCATGCATGGCTACTATGTTAAATAATGTCTAATAATTTTTGTATCATTCCGACTTCTAATATACTCTTTCTATATAGCGTGATTAAACTCACTTAGTCATTCACACCAAAGCAATAAAAGTAAAACATTTTGACAAGTCTAGAAATCAAAATCATCTTTTGCGATACTCTTGCAACGCTCTGACATGCATGAGTAGACGGCTTAGACAACATTGATAAGTCACCTAAGTAGATACATAGTTTACATTTAAGTGGAATACACAATCACAAAAACGAATTAAGCCAAAGAACATTCCAGAAAATGTTGAAACGCACCATAAATCGGTGAAAATTCAACCTGTTTAACATATAATTCTATCATTGGAGTAGTTCAACTAGGTAACATTAGTAAAGATTTGATCCCATAACATTAATTCATTTAATTTATAATATACATATATGATATATATAAGAGTTTTCTCTACGTTACTAAAGAAAAAAAAAATCTGAAAATTTTACGACTAGCAAGATGCTAGCCTATAAAATATTTGATTCACTTCCCTTCTGGTGCTACTATGAAAAAAAAAAAGAGTACCTTGTGAATACGAAAAGAATAACATTTTTTTGATCTCTATAAGGCGGTGTAAGTTAAAAAAAGAGTTTGAATTCGTAAAAACAAAGCATATATAGGATTCATAAACGAACCTCTCTAGTGAACACATTAATTCAAAAGTGTAGTTTGTTTCTCCTTTTTAAAATCAGAAACAACCCAACTTACAAACTTTATCGATGCATGTATTCTCTGGTGTCAACTTATAGGCCTTTGACATGTGAACGATAAGATCAACGACACGAGAACTCAGACCAGTAGTCCCACTCGTTTTCGTACCATGACAATTGACACCAACTTGTCACACAATGCAATCCTAGCCTTAGCACTTGGCAGTTAGCATCGAATACATAAATTATGGAGTAACATTCTCAATGTAATTTCCAAAATTGATCATTATTCATTTTTGTAACAGCAATTGTAAACTCAATTTGGTTACCAAGCGTCGATAGCTCAATTAGTAAAGACTCTTTGGCAAAGTCTAGAGGTCGCTGGTTCGAGAGACGGCACTTGGGAGGGGACCATATAAAATGATTTGGTCTTTGGCCTGAGGGGATGTACGGGCCTAGGCCTGGAATCTTTTAATAATTCAAAAAAAAAAAAAAAATCAATTTGGTTTTGATTTTTGGATAGAAATAAAATAAATTCTGATATTTCTTTGTTATAAAATCTTAATTGTTTTAAGATGACTCAGTTTTGTCGTACGATTAACGAAGGTTCTAATGAGATTAAGATTTGTCTTAATGAGATGAAGAAGAGGTTCTAACGAGATTAAGATTTGTTTGTTAATCTCTAGTCGCGTCTCTAGCTATAGAGTTGCTTCCTTGTTATACTAGACCTGAGATTGTTGCCGTGTTATGAGCAATGTATCTCTTCCTCTGTTCTGATTGTCGGATATGCCTTTTATTTTTTCAAATATATGTGTTATACACCCAAAAGAAGCTATAAATCCATTTAACATATAATCGACCATTCAAGTAGTTCAAACAAATAACAATAATAAAGATTTGATATTTTCACATTAATCCCTTAATTATCAATATCATTTGTGTGGTTGTAAGGCAACAAAACTAATTTCAAAAAGAAAATAAGCTAGCAAGATACTAGCTTACAAGTTATTTGATTCACTTTCATACTAGTGCAACCCAAAAACAAAAAATGAAAGCAATTTTGGAATCAGAAACAACCATTTCCGTTGGCAAAATTATAAATACTTGAAAGACCAGCCGACATGTTCATGTACGGAGGAGCTGTCACTTTGTTGTCCAAGAAACCAAACACATCCTCTTTCACCTCACTAAATGAGGCCATATTTGTCACAACCGTCTTCCTCAACTCCTCCAATGCATGTTTCATTTCTTGTAACTGAAACATATTCATCTCCTCTACTGGTTTCTCCCACCAATTGATCACCGACCGCCTCACACTCGCTTTTCTTATTTCTTCCATTGCTTGACCCTTCTTCTTCTCATCCTCTACCTCGCTCAAAATCTGCGTTAACTGCATATTCAGTTCGCAGCCCGCTGCAGAGTTTCCTTGTGGTTGTTGAGTCTGAGCTAATGATATATTGTTTCGGGACAAGTAACGATCCAATAAAGATTCAACACTCGGATGACCGAAAGAGAAAGGCTTTTTCGCGGGAGAAAACACGATGATTCCAATCTCTGCACCACACAACGTGCAAAGCTCACTAGCTTTCTTGAAGAGACCGGCTCTGCGTTTCGAGAACGTGACTTGCCTGTGGCTCTCTTTCTTTATCTTAACCATTGGAATTTTTTGTCGTCCGATGGTTTCTTTCTTCTTTGACATCATCATTTTTTTTTAGTGGCGGGTTTGAGTTTCCTTTCTTTGTTGGTATATTTGGTGGAGAGAATGCTTGTTTATATACATGCTTGAGTCTAAAGTGTGGCATTATTATGAGATCAACTTGTAAAGTTGGTAATTTATTTTTATTTTTGTAACATCCATTTGTAATTACTGGTTTTGTCTTTAATATNACTCAGTTTTGTCGTACGATTAACGAAGGTTCTAATGAGATTAAGATTTGTCTTAATGAGATGAAGAAGAGGTTCTAACGAGATTAAGATTTGTTTGTTAATCTCTAGTCGCGTCTCTAGCTATAGAGTTGCTTCCTTGTTATACTAGACCTGAGATTGTTGCCGTGTTATGAGCAATGTATCTCTTCCTCTGTTCTGATTGTCGGATATGCCTTTTATTTTTTCAAATATATGTGTTATACACCCAAAAGAAGCTATAAATCCATTTAACATATAATCGACCATTCAAGTAGTTCAAACAAATAACAATAATAAAGATTTGATATTTTCACATTAATCCCTTAATTATCAATATCATTTGTGTGGTTGTAAGGCAACAAAACTAATTTCAAAAAGAAAATAAGCTAGCAAGATACTAGCTTACAAGTTATTTGATTCACTTTCATACTAGTGCAACCCAAAAACAAAAAATGAAAGCAATTTTGGAATCAGAAACAACCATTTCCGTTGGCAAAATTATAAATACTTGAAAGACCAGCCGACATGTTCATGTACGGAGGAGCTGTCACTTTGTTGTCCAAGAAACCAAACACATCCTCTTTCACCTCACTAAATGAGGCCATATTTGTCACAACCGTCTTCCTCAACTCCTCCAATGCATGTTTCATTTCTTGTAACTGAAACATATTCATCTCCTCTACTGGTTTCTCCCACCAATTGATCACCGACCGCCTCACACTCGCTTTTCTTATTTCTTCCATTGCTTGACCCTTCTTCTTCTCATCCTCTACCTCGCTCAAAATCTGCGTTAACTGCATATTCAGTTCGCAGCCCGCTGCAGAGTTTCCTTGTGGTTGTTGAGTCTGAGCTAATGATATATTGTTTCGGGACAAGTAACGATCCAATAAAGATTCAACACTCGGATGACCGAAAGAGAAAGGCTTTTTCGCGGGAGAAAACACGATGATTCCAATCTCTGCACCACACAACGTGCAAAGCTCACTAGCTTTCTTGAAGAGACCGGCTCTGCGTTTCGAGAACGTGACTTGCCTGTGGCTCTCTTTCTTTATCTTAACCATTGGAATTTTTTGTCGTCCGATGGTTTCTTTCTTCTTTGACATCATCATTTTTTTTTAGTGGCGGGTTTGAGTTTCCTTTCTTTGTTGGTATATTTGGTGGAGAGAATGCTTGTTTATATACATGCTTGAGTCTAAAGTGTGGCATTATTATGAGATCAACTTGTAAAGTTGGTAATTTATTTTTATTTTTGTAACATCCATTTGTAATTACTGGTTTTGTCTTTAATATTGTGGATAGATAATAAAATATCAAGATTTGTGTAAGTTATAAATCTTAATTTGGTAATGCAATGATATTTTTTTTTCTTTACTTTTTATAGTTGTCATATGTATAAAATGAAAGATTGTCCTAATGAGTGATTCTTTATGTTACAAAAAAGGTTGTGTCCTAATGAGTGAGTCTAGATCAACTTGCAAAGTTGGTCATTTGTCATATTTGTAACATCCATTTGTAATTACTGGTTTTGTCTTTAATTTTGTGGATAGATAATAAAATTCCAAGATTTGTGTAAGTTCTAATAATATTAACTTGCTAATGCAATTATTTTTTTCCTAAATTTTATTATTGTCTTCTGTATAAATGGATGATTGTCCTAATGAGTGGGGTTTTCTGTTACAAAAAAGGTTGTAAATATACACATCTTAAATCAAAACGTATATATACACATGTTAAACTATTATGCAAATAAAAGTAGTGTTATAAGTTATTAATATATGTTGTTGCTTACTTGTTTTTCTTTTTAATAAACATATGTATACACAATAATGTAATACAAAAATTAATATTTANCCGACATGTTCATGTACGGAGGAGCTGTCACTTTGTTGTCCAAGAAACCAAACACATCCTCTTTCACCTCACTAAATGAGGCCATATTTGTCACAACCGTCTTCCTCAACTCCTCCAATGCATGTTTCATTTCTTGTAACTGAAACATATTCATCTCCTCTACTGGTTTCTCCCACCAATTGATCACCGACCGCCTCACACTCGCTTTTCTTATTTCTTCCATTGCTTGACCCTTCTTCTTCTCATCCTCTACCTCGCTCAAAATCTGCGTTAACTGCATATTCAGTTCGCAGCCCGCTGCAGAGTTTCCTTGTGGTTGTTGAGTCTGAGCTAATGATATATTGTTTCGGGACAAGTAACGATCCAATAAAGATTCAACACTCGGATGACCGAAAGAGAAAGGCTTTTTCGCGGGAGAAAACACGATGATTCCAATCTCTGCACCACACAACGTGCAAAGCTCACTAGCTTTCTTGAAGAGACCGGCTCTGCGTTTCGAGAACGTGACTTGCCTGTGGCTCTCTTTCTTTATCTTAACCATTGGAATTTTTTGTCGTCCGATGGTTTCTTTCTTCTTTGACATCATCATTTTTTTTTAGTGGCGGGTTTGAGTTTCCTTTCTTTGTTGGTATATTTGGTGGAGAGAATGCTTGTTTATATACATGCTTGAGTCTAAAGTGTGGCATTATTATGAGATCAACTTGTAAAGTTGGTAATTTATTTTTATTTTTGTAACATCCATTTGTAATTACTGGTTTTGTCTTTAATATTGTGGATAGATAATAAAATATCAAGATTTGTGTAAGTTATAAATCTTAATTTGGTAATGCAATGATATTTTTTTTTCTTTACTTTTTATAGTTGTCATATGTATAAAATGAAAGATTGTCCTAATGAGTGATTCTTTATGTTACAAAAAAGGTTGTGTCCTAATGAGTGAGTCTAGATCAACTTGCAAAGTTGGTCATTTGTCATATTTGTAACATCCATTTGTAATTACTGGTTTTGTCTTTAATTTTGTGGATAGATAATAAAATTCCAAGATTTGTGTAAGTTCTAATAATATTAACTTGCTAATGCAATTATTTTTTTCCTAAATTTTATTATTGTCTTCTGTATAAATGGATGATTGTCCTAATGAGTGGGGTTTTCTGTTACAAAAAAGGTTGTAAATATACACATCTTAAATCAAAACGTATATATACACATGTTAAACTATTATGCAAATAAAAGTAGTGTTATAAGTTATTAATATATGTTGTTGCTTACTTGTTTTTCTTTTTAATAAACATATGTATACACAATAATGTAATACAAAAATTAATATTTAAATCTCGAAAAGTATGACAACAGTGCTCTTCTTAAATTTTAACTACTAAGAAATAACTCATTTTTTTGTTTTGATAAAGAAACAGTAGTTTGTCAATGGAAACTCATTATAAATTAGAGTCTAATAGTTCTTTTTTTGTATGAATGTAAAATTATATTCAATATATGTATATGTTAACATTAGATGCATCATTTTTCGCAAGTAAAAGAGCTAAATACATTTGAATAGAAAATATAAATTACTTGACCAAAAAAAGTATAACTTATGGATAGAAGATTTAGCTAGACACGCCTTGTTTGCGAACTCTTCTCGCAATGCATCGTCCAACTTGCTCCTTGCCATTGCCCTGGACCGTTAATGTAGAGAGTCGATTGGAGACTATATTATCAATGTTCTTGATGAGCTTATAGTCGCAGCTAGATGGAGGCTGTTTCCCATGCCTTCTTCTGTTTATGTTCTATCATTTATACAAAATCATATATCATCATTTTTTTCATATATCATCATGAGTAAAAAATTATACAAGTCTTTTTGTTTTTAAAAAAGGATATTATATATACAAGTTTCTACTAATATATATTTCTTCTAACGTGACGTGAAATGAATAGGGTATCTAAACGTTTGCTGAATTAACACGTTAACGTAATGAAGAAATATTTTTTTATTAGGGAATGAATCTGTCGAATTTTTAGCACGACAACTGAAAATTCTTTAGTTCTTTAATTTTTCAGGAGCACAACCGTTAGTCGAGCTACGTCCTCTATATACTCCAATGACTTTAAACTTTCACAAGCTTGTCTTCTTACTACATGATGCGTTTGTGGCAATCTTGGAAAAATTAAAGTACAGTATGATGTAGTTTTTGACTTGGTAAATGGTTTGTGAATCAGCGAGCTCAATCATTCGTATAAATTAAAACATGTACCTATCAGCAAGCTCAATCTCAAAAAAGGAAGGTATTTTTTATATCAGTTAAATACGATTTCTTTGATAAATGAAAACATGCTATTAAAGTAAAAACATGTCAATTTTCAATTTTTCATATCAGCGAGCTCAATCTCAAAAAAGGAAGGTATTTTCAGTTTAAGTGCTCAAGAGAATCTCAAAAAATTTCAGCTATTAAAGTAAAAACATGTCAATTTTCATATAAGCCACTAACAAAAACATGTCAAAACTGGTAATTGCATGATATGTCATTGGAAAAAACTATGATTTTGTCTGCTTATTTTTTGAAAAATCTATCTTGTCTTAAATCTACTTATAGAACGATTTACAATGATGATTTTTGCTAGTGATATATGATGAAAGATCATTTAAACAAAGGCTTCAGAAAACACACAAAAAAACTTGCATTTGCATCTTATAAATTAGGTATGGGCATAATATCCGAATCCGAAAAAACCGATCCGAATCCGAGCCTAAAAATCCGATCCGATCCAAACCAAAAATTTAGAAATATTCGAACGGATTCTAAATTTAAGGATCCGAAAATCCGAATTCGAATCTGATCCGAACCAAAATCCGAATGGATATCCGAACATGCCCAAAATAAAAATACATAGTAGTAATATCTTAGTAATAAATATAAGTTGTAATAACTTAGGTGTCTACAAGTTTAATTTTTTTTTTCATTTATTACAACTATTTTTGAGTATATTTAGGTAAAAAATAAACGTAATTTTTAGATATTTTGGTTTATTTCAAGTAGTTTGAATAGATTTGGACGGAAAAATTTAGATTTTTGATTACTTCGGATAACGAATCCGATCCGAATCCAATCCGAATCCGAAATTTGAAAATATCCGAACGGATTTTAGAATTATAGATCCAAAAAATTCGAAATCTAAAAAAAATGATCCGATCCGAACCGAAAATCCGAACGCCCATGGCTATTATAAATCTTTAGGAATTCAACTCCATGGCAAACCTGAATTGAAAACCAAACAAACTAAACCGAATATAAAAAACAAATCAAACCGAAATAACTAAAATTTAAACAAAACCAAGTAAATTGACCGGAACCGAATTCATACACCGAACCCAAAGCTAAACCGAATTATGGAAAGAAAAAAATGTATGAAAAGAGAAGAGAAAATAATAAATTGTAAGTCGGTTAAGTTTCCGGGTCGGTACAGACTTAACCCAAGAATTTTTCTTCTTCTTCTTTGTCTTCGTCTCTAGCCTTCTCCTCCTCCTCGAGAAAGAGAATCATCTTCCCATGGCGAGCGAAGAAGAAAAAGCCCTTGAAGACCTTCTTGACGTTCAGCTCAAGGAACAAAAAGATTCTCTTTCCGCCATCGACGAAGCCCTAGCTTCTGACCCATTTAATCCCGAACTCCTCTCGGTAAATTTTTCCTTCTCCTAAATCAGATCCCTAGTTATCTATAGAACTAAGATTACCACAATTCATAACTCACTACTATGTCTATCACTACCAATACCCCCAAAGTTTAATGATTTCATGTATGGATTAGCCGAATGCTGTTTGTTTCCTTGTTGCCTTTGACAATCTCATGCTGGTTTTGGTTATTCTCAAGGTTCATGAAGAACTTCTCCAAGCAATCAAGGAGACAGAGGAAGGGCTTTTTCAGTTAAAGCGTGCTCGGTTATTGCAAGAAGCTGATATAGCGCTGAGTGTGTTGAATCATGATGCTGGAGTTGAAGCTGTGCATCTAAAGGAATTGGAGCCGGAGAAAAAGGATTTGGATGGATCGCAATGTAGGTTTCGACATACTGATGGTCGTTGGTATAATGGTCGCATTATTGGGTTTGAAGGCTCTGATACTGCCAAGATCTCTTTCCTTACACCCACATCTGAGAGTATGACGGTGAGAATTTAGTTGTCTTTTACTCAGTCTCATCTGTTTGGTTTTTCCTCAGTTCTTTCTTTTGTTATCCACATGAGCTATTGGTTAGTGTGTGTTACAAGATTTATACGAACTGGGGTTTCTGAAAGTTAGGGTGGCTAGTGGTTACTGAAAGCCTCAGTTGTGCTTGTCTTTGTAGCCTAATTAGGTTCTGATACAGGCGTTTATTAAATGGCTATGGAAGACTAATTTTGAGATTTTTACTGTTGCTAGTTGTGCAATTGTTGTTTTTGTGTCTCAGATACTAACGCTGCACCGCACTATTGCAGATGTGCAAGTTTTTCATGCAACAGAGGTGTCGCTTTGGTAGTTCTTGTCGTTCTTCACATGGTATGTTTCAAGCCTGATTAGATGACTTATCGCTATTGTTTATGTGTTTTGTTCGTAGTGTCACTACATTAGGATTTTAGAAGTCGGGAATGTGGTCAATTTGTCATTCTGGTGATTAACTGCAAGATATCAATGCAGGACTAGATGTGCCGTTATCTTCTCTGAAGAACTATGCCCAGACTGAGTGGAAAGAATCGATGGTAGGCTCCAAGATTTGGGCAGTTTCTGGCAGTAAATACGACATATGGAGGAAGGCTGAACTTGAATCATGGGATGATGAGTTACAAGTTGGCGGAATTGTTTTCAGAGATGATGGAAGCTCCGCAAAGCTAGGATCTGATGCTATGGCATTGTCAGAATACGCTCAGATGACTGATGATGACGGGGAAGAGGAGGAGAACGAAGAAGGGAGTGCTTCAGATTCTGACGAATCTATATCAAGTGATTATGAAGAAGAATCTCCACAAGGCATAGGCTTTCTAGAAAGCACAAATCAACCAAGAGGCGTCCAAACTGACACCGTCTTATTTGCTAAGTGGGAGAATCACACCAGAGGAATAGCTTCGAAGATGATGGCAAGTATGGGTTACCGTGAAGGGATGGGTCTTGGTGCCTCTGGTCAAGGGATATTAAATCCTGTCTTAGTAAAAGTACTTCCAGCAAAGCGGTCGCTGGATTATGCTCTTGAGCATGTCAAAAACGGAGAAGGTAAAAGCGACAAACAGAAGAAGAAAAGGAGCAGAGGTGGGAAAAGGAAGCGTGAGAAGAAGTTTGCAGAAGCAGCTAGAGCAGCGAAACAAAAAGAGGAATCGAAGCCAGATTTGTTTAGCTTTATCAACGAACAAATTTTTCCTAGAAGCCATGAGAAAGTAAGCAGCATAGAGTCCGTAAAAAAGAAGCAAAACAATGGTCCAGTAGACAGGAAAGCTTTGGTTGCATACCAAGACGAAATCAAGGACTTGAAGGTGGAACTAATGAAACTAGAACAGATGGTCAACAGAAACAAGAAAGATCAAGTCGTTTCAGATGCTGCGACAAAAAGACTGAACCAAGTCCGAAAGGCATTGGCGAGTACACTAGCATCTCAAGCAGCTGCCTCCAATGCAGTAGAAATCAAAGAGAAAGAGAAGAAATGGCTCAAGTTTTAGAACATAGAACCTTGCATCAGGTTAACATAATTTTCATGGTTAAACTGTATGATTTATGGCAAACACTGGAACCTTTGGAATTATAGTTGCGTTTACAAGCGAAATGGTATTCCATGAAATATATGTTGGAAAAAGAGGAGACATCCCAATATACATATTTTCATAGTCTTCTGTGTGTTCTAATGAAGTTATTGGTGTTTAGTTCTATAGCTCTTAAGCAACCATAAGCTGCGGTTGAGAGCAATGCTGCTGAACCTAACAGGACAGCCTTCCACTGTCTACTAACCACCAGAATGGCCAAAGTCGTCAAAGCAATTGCCGTGGCAGAGAGGATATTTTTCCAGAGCTCAAAAGATTTGATTGCTTTAGTGCAGCTTCTACAATGGATAATATGTCTGAAGTATCGGTTCGCCAAATTGGGAGCGTGCATAGTTCCAATTCCTCCTTTTGCAGGGTAAGACGCTGAGAGAGCTGCAATGAGCCCTGCTGGGGCATGCTCCACTACGGGAGGAACCTTGGGGAGAGATATGGTCCTATGCCCGAAATGGTAAGGCATCCCATGACCAACTTTGTCCATCCACTTTCTATACTCAGCGACCCATGTGTCTGATGACTTGAGATTTAAGTACAAGTCCTTAGTTGGTACTTTCTCCTTCATCAGGACCTCGTTTTGAGACGATAGGAACCCCATGTCTTGTTCAAAGACCTTGCAGGCATTCTGATGCGAGAACCATTGAGGTAACACTGAAACCAAAGGTGATCTTTTCGTGACCCCAAACCTAACGATAAGCATAGACTTCCCTTGCCCTGTTGGTCTACAGAGAAACAGCCCTGAAAAGTAGTTCTTCACCCCGTCCTTCCCATCAAATTCTCGATTGTTCTGCAGAACACATGGAGCATCAAACCGAAGTAAATTACTCCCTTTCCCGCCGTCTTTCTCCTTTCCCCAAGTCCCTGCGAAACCCCGGTTAGTTCTCTCGGTGACCTCAAAAACCAGAGGCTGAGCATCTTCTCTTTTTGAACTGAAGTCAGTTCTATCATGAGAAATAGGGACATGAGCCGGATCCATCAGATTCTCTAGAAGAATGGAATGGTCATAAGGAAGCTCGTGAGTTGTCGATATGTCGAAAAAACCAGGTCTAGCAAAATGCTCAAACCAAGGAAGCTTCTCAGGGTTAGGAGGTGTTTTTGTTGACATCCACACCCATACAACTCCTTGTGAATCCTTCACCTCGTATGTCTTCACGCAAGCCGCCTTTGGAATCTTGGCACTAGCAGGAAGCTGTTATAAAAAAAACCATCAAGTGAATACATAGTCTCCAAAATTTGATCAACCTCAGAGAACGAAAAATAAAAACCTGAGGAATCTTGACACATTTGCCATCTCCTTCAAATTGCCAACCATGGTACAGACATTCCAATCTCCCATCAATCAGCTGTCCTTCAGACAACTTAGCCAACCTAAAAGACAAAACAGAACTCAAACAAGTAAAAACAAAATCTTTGTCTTTTTTCACAGTTCCAACAACTAATCAAGATTCTGTAGACATCAGAAAAACAAGTTGTTGTTTGCTGGATCAATCTCTTACCGATGAGGACAACGATCCTCGTAACAACGTAGTGTTCCTTCACCGTCTCTATACAAAACTATTTGGCGATCAAAGACGGTGAGGCCAAGCGGCGCATCCTCGGGAACGTTTCTGGTGAGGTACAAAGGGTACCACTCCTCCCTCCAATCGTAATCAGCCACCTCAACACGTTTCTCGTCTTCAGGGTTTAAAAGAACCTCTCCTCCTCTTCCTCCTTCTGTCTGATCAGCCACGGCGGTACCGGCGGCGGCGGAACGGCGGAGGAGATGGAAACGGGGGTTCGTCGGTGCTGTGCATGTCGTTCTGTGGTTGTGGATAACAGGTGTTTTTACTGTAGTGAAGAAGAGGATTGGAGAAGTAGCTGTGAGTTGAAGAGACGAGCTCAGAAAATGATCAGCCATGGCGGACTCTTCTTTATTACAAAAAAATCGATGAAAATGCCCTTCTGCCTAAATAGATCATAAAGATCATCGATGATATTTAGGAGAGTCTATCACTATCAGAATAAAGGAAACAAGAGAATAAAGGATGAGAGAGAGTGGAAGACAGCATAAGAAACGTTACTTACAAGTTTATTACACTTGTCCTTTTTATAGCTACTTTTCAATGAATATAAATAAATTTTGTGTTTATACTTAAAATTGTATTGACATATATGTCGACCGAGCAACCCAAGTCTGAGAGACGAGCGATTCTCATGCTTTAAGGTTGCTTGTCCAACCGCTGGACCTCGTTCCACCACATATGAGATGTTGAAAATTTAGCATTTGCGTGTTTTGAAAGTCTTATATTTGTTTTGTTATATATGGATAATTATGTAGGTGATGATAATCCATCACTTGCTCTTATCTACTTTATATAGATATAGATAATGTCTTCTGTCATATTTTACTTAGGCTCAAAAGTTAATTTCTTATATATAAATCTTTAATATATATAAATCACAAGTAAATTCACTAACAACTGATGAAGTAATTTTATTCTCTAAAACTCGAGTAATTTATTTATGGATTTGGAGGATTTGAGGTTTGTTATTGGAGGGACATGATCTCCTGCAAAAAGTACACATATGGTAAGAGTTATAGACATGTACTGTATATCCTTTTTATGTGATGTGAAAAGTGTTGGAGATGTATTTCAGACCCAAAAAAAAAAGATCAAGAACTGTGTGTAAGTCTGTCAGAGGTCAAAATTCTTATTAGTGATGGATTTTTCAAAGAGTAATGTCCGTTCAGGTATTAACATAATAGACCAATTAGAAAATTTCATTAATCTACAAAAACAAGAGAAAAAAAACACAATCACCTTTACAAAATTGAATAAGCAATTGCAGAGATGGCATAATGATTGAGTAATGATTGTTATCTTTGAAGTTGGTAAAGAAGACTAATTCAATTCTCATTAGGAAACTTTCCTGAAACAAGAAACTATCGCTTCCAACTTCCAAAACCACTTGATCATCGTCTGTTTTAGGCTTTTTAGCTCATAGTGTGCCTTTTTCTATCGTTGTAGATGATCATGGTTTCTTGTGAAATACTCTGTTTAAACTTTAAAGTGTGCTTTGTGGACAATTCTCTTATTTATTGATTGATTTGTGTATATGTGTTACAATTAATTAGAAATTGTCTGACTTGCATGGGTGAATTTTCATGCATGGCTAGTAGATCCATAAAAGTTAACACCCTTAAGACTGAAGGCAATGTCGGCTAACATGAGAATATTTTTATTCACTTGTATGGGTGTACGCTTCACAGCAGTTTACATGTAAATATGTTTGGCAAACGACCTTGGGAAAGCTTGGACAAAACTAGGAGCTGACGGCAGATGAACTTCATCCAATCTGAACTTTCTCAAACTGTAGGAAACTAATAAGTATGTGATTGTCCTTGACGATATATATGTGATAGCACAGCCATTGATCCCATAAATCCTCTGTTTCCACCAACAAAAGTTGAAATCTTATAGTCCTATTAACTTTTTTTTTTTTGGAAATTTCTCTGTCTAGAACAGAGAGGAGCCAAAACAAGATACCTGAATGATCAGAAATTTTAATGCCATTTTCTGTTTTTGAATCCACCAAACAAGAACTACTTTGCAGGTTGGAAGGTATTATTACAAACTGAGTGGAAAGAATCGATGGTAGGCTCCAAGACTGATGAAAGCTGAACTTGAATCATGGGACGATGAGTAACAAGTTGGCGGAGTTTTTTTTTAGAGATGATGGAAGCTCCGCAAAGCTAGGATCTGATGCTATAGCATTGTCAGAATACACTCAGATGACGGCGAAGGAGGAGGAGCAAAATAAACAAAACAATGGTCCAGTAAACAGGAAAGCTTTCGTTGCATACCAAGACGAAGTCAAAGACTCGAAGGTGGAAGTAATGAAACTAGAACAGATGGTAAGAAGGATCAAGTCGTTTCAGATACTGCGACGAGAAGACTGAACCAAGTCCGAAAGGCTTTGGCGAGTACACTAGCCTCCCAATGCAGTAGATATCAAAGATAAAGAGAAGAAATGGTTCAAGTTTTAACAGAAATTTCATGGTTAAACTCTATGATGTATGGCCAACACTGGAAACTTTTGAATTATAGGTTGCGTTTACAAGGAAAATGATACACCATGAAATACATGTTGCCATGTTGGAAGAAGAGGTCCAATATACATTTTTATAGTCTTCTGTGAGTTCTAATGAAGTTATTGGTGTTTAGTTCTATAGCTTTTAAGCAAGCATAAGCTGCGGCTGAGCACAATGCTGCTGAACCTAGCAGAACAGCCTTCCACTGTCTACTAACCACCAGAATTGCCAAAGTCGTCAAAACAACTGCCGTGGCGGAGAGGATATTTTTCCAGAGCTCAAAAGATTTGATCACTTTGCTGCAGCTTCTACAATGGATAACATGTCTGAAGTACCGGTTAGCCAAATTGGGAGCGTACATAGTTCCAATTCCTCCTTTTGCTGGGTAAGAAGCTGAGAGAGCTGCAATGATCCCTGCTGGGGCGTGTTCCACTACGGGAGGAACCTTGGGGAGAGATATGGTCCTATTCCCGAAATAATAAGGCATTCCATGACCAACTTTGTCCATCCATTTTCTATACTCAGAGACCCATGTGTCTGATGACTTGAGATTTAAATACAAGTCCTTAGTTGGTACTTTCTCCTTCATCAGAACTTCGTTTTGAGACGATAGGAACCCCATGTCTTGTTCAAAGACCTTGCAGGCTTCCTTATGCCAATACCATTGAGGTAACACTGAAACCAATGGTGATCTTTTCGTGACCCCAAACCTAGCAATAAGCATAGACTTCCCTTGCCCTGTAGGTCTACAAAGAAACACCGCTGAAAAGTTCCTCTTCACCCCGTCCTTCCCTTCAAGTTCTCGATTGTTCTGCAGAACACATGGAGCATCAAACCGAAGTAAAGTACTCCCTTTCCCGCTGTCTTTTTCCCGTCTCCAAGTCCCTGCGAAACCCCGGTTAGTTCGCTCTGTGACCTCAAAAACCAGAGGCTGAGCATCTTCTCTTTCTGCACTGAAGTCAGTTCTATCATGAGAAATAGGGACATGAGCCGGATCCATCAGATTCTCTAGAAGAATAGAATGGTCATAAGGTAGCTCGTGAGTTGTGGATATGTCGAAAAAACCAGGTCTAGCAAAATGCTCAAACCAAGGAAGCTTTTCAGGGTTAGGAGGTGTTTTTGTTGACATCCAAACCCATACAACTCCTTGTGAATCCTTCACCTCGTACGTCTTCACACAAGCCGCCTTTGGAATCTTGGCACTTGCAGGAAGCTATTGTTATTAAAATAAAAAATAATAATAATCAAGTGAATCCAAAATCTCCAAAAGAATTGATAAACGTCAGTAGCAAAATCAGTGAACAACAAATAAACCTGAGGAATCTTGACACATTTGCCATCTCCTTCAAATTGCCAACCATGGTACAGACATTCCAATCTCCCATCAATCAGCTGTCCTTCAGACAACTTAGCCAACCTAAAAGACAAAACTTACACATGTAAACACACATATCTTTTGTCTTTTTCTACATTTTTAGCAAGAGATAAAAAAAAAACCAATCGAGTGGTTGACGTTTGCTATATCAATCACTTACCGATGAGGACAACGATCCTCGTAACAGCGAAATGTTCCTTCGCCGTCTTTATACAAAACTATTTTTCTATCGAAGACGGTGAGGCCAAGCGGCGCATCCTCGGGGACGTTTCTGGTGAGATACAAAGGGTACCACTCCTCTGTCCAATCGTAATCAGCCGCCTCAACACGTTTCTCTTCTTCAGGGTTTATAAGAACCTCCCCTCTTCCTCCTCCTCCTTCTGTCTGATTAGATACGGCGGTTCCGGCGGCGGAGTAACGGCGGAGGAGATGGAGTCGGGGGTTCGTCGGTGCTGTGCATGTTGCTCTGTGGATTATGGGTATTGTTACTTTAGTGAAGAGGATTGGAGAAGTAGCTGTGAGTTGAAGAGAAAAGCTTAGAAAAGGAAAAGCCATGGCGGACTCTTTATTACAGGAATCGATGACAATGTGCTTCTGCTAAGGTTGCTTCTGAAAAGGAACAGCCATGGCCGACTCGTTTATTACAGGACCCCGCTCCACCACGTATATGAGAAGTGAAAATTTTCGAAGAATAAAACGGCATCGTTTAGCATTTTTAAAAACTCATAGGTAAGGCAAAAATGTGCAGAAAAATATCTAAGCCATTTTAATTTTAAGGTCTTACTGGTTCAAACGCTGCGGTTGTGGGAGATTGCGGAAATAGATGATTACGGTTTCAAGCGTTATTAGTATATCTTTAACGCTACATCAGTTGTAGTGATCTTAGGGAAGTTAAAATAATTAAATAAGAAAAATACTTAGATTCACCCCTAGAGGTGAATCTATTTTTAACCAATCAAAATTTTCTAAATATTATCTTATTTTAAAAATAAATTAAAATTAAATTAAAAGACAAAACCAATTAAATAAACAAATTATGTATACTTTTACTTAAAGACAGTTAAATATTTGCTTGGTTTAGATTTTACAATTAGAACAAAATTATATGTCGGTTTGGGTTTATAAATAAATTGTTTAGGGTTTAAATTTTACAATTAAAACGAAATTATATATCGGTTTGGATTTACAAATGTTTTTTTTAGGGTTTAGATTTTATAATTAAAACAAAATTATATATCGGTTTGGGTTTACAAATGAGGTGGTTAGAGTTTAGATTTTACAATTATAACGAATTATATGTCGGTTTGGGTTTACAAATGAGATGGTTAGTATTTAGATTTTACAATTACAATGAAATTATATGTCGGCTTAGGTTTACAAATGCGATTGGTAGAGTTTAGATTTTACAACTAAAATGAAATTATATGTCGGTTTGGGTTTATAAAAGAGTGGTTTAAGTTTTTAATTTTATAATAATGTATACATATTTTATTTCCTTATTTTATAAGGAGGTGAATGGAGAGGTTCACCCCTAGGGTGAATCCAAGTATTGTTCTTTAAATAATGGTCTACGCTTAAGAACACACCATTCAACAGTTCTTGCAGCAGACCAATTTTCTATTTCTTAAGAACAGTTGTACACACTATTCAACATTTTTATTATTTTAAATCCCTTAAGAACACACCATGTGTTGTAGCGATGAGGATGGTCTTAAGCGTTTGGAACGACTGGTTTAGCGGTTTAAAATTGGTGCGTTTGCGGGATGTTTACGACTGGTTGACCAGCGGATGCAATAGCGGTTGGAACATAATAAATGTGATATCTAATATATAAATGTTTCAAAACACCAAAAATTTTATTAAATTTGATTCATAATAAAAAAATTATTAAAATAATAATTATTCAAAAAAAAATCATATTGAAATACTTATTCCTTTATGCATTTGGCTTTTCACCAAAAAATTTAATCAAATAATTTGATAAATGACAAAACATATGCTTTAGATCGTAGATCTTTTCTCTTTTCTCTTAGATTGTGGGCCAGTAGTTGCATCGGTAGGAATGATCAATGAGAGTTGAGAAGAGTCATCGGTGATTTGTTTTAATATTTTTCACAAATAATATTATTTTCTTAAATTTCTAATAAAATATTATATTTATTTAGATTTTATTGAACTTATATGTGATGTGCCATTAAATTTACATCAAGTTTTCCGGATTATTGTTAATTGGAATATTATTTTTTCTAATTGTTTATTTTATAATCTCTGCAATCGTATTCGTACTTTATTTTTTTCTCATCCTTAATGAGTAAAATTGTTAGATAGAAAATAAAACAAAAAAAAAAAATTCATTACCATTGATTTGTTTTAAGTTTTTTTACAAANTTTTTTAAAAAAAAAAAAAAAACCAACCGCAATCGCCCGCAAACGCTTGCGGAAAACAGCTTTTAGAATTCAATGGTTTGGAGCGGTTGGGAGCGATTAGGAGCGATTGGGAGCGGTTTGTGTGATTGGTTTCAATCGCTAGCAACCGCTACTACCCACAAACGCAGCGTTTACGAGAGGTAGCGGGAGAACCAGTCAACACCTAAGTCATTTTGTCAAAGCCGTTTAAACTATTTTCTTACAGTTACGGCTTATTTCATTCTAATAACGTGTTAACAAAAAAAAGCTAGTAATCATGCTAGGAATGGTGAAAATAATAAGAGTTGCCTCATATTTAGGAGGTTTAAAACCATCTGCATCGCGGGGAAATGGCAAAAATCAACTTCAACTATTTGCCAAACGTTTTTTTATACCTAAACTTTAACAACCTGAACTGTGTTAAAATTCAAATTTACTATCTAATTCTAAACTATAGAAAATGTTGTCAATTTTAACATCTGTTCTAAAGTGTTAAATCAGAGTTTAACAATGTTGAATCAAACAATCTTTAGTATCCACATGACACTTGGAATGACCAAAAATAAGTTGTTTTGGTCATTTTTAGGTGTATTGTAGCAAAAAACAAAGCGTTTAACAAAAAATGGGGTATTGAAGTCCGTTTTCCAGTGTGTTTTAGTAAGTCCTAGTGCTACGTTGATGTCACAGACCTAATTCAACATCATTAAACTCTTATTTAACATTGTTCAAGTAGAGGTTGAAATTGACAATATTTTATATAGTTTAGATAGCAAATTTGAATTTTAAAACAGTTCAGTTTGTTATTTGCACGATGTTGAAATTTAGGTATAAAAAAGCGTTTGGCAAATAGTTGCGTTTACAAGCAAAATGGTATTCCATGAAATACATGTTGGAAGAAGAGGAGACATACCAATATACATTTTCATAGTCTTCTGTGTGTTCTAATGAAGTTATTGGTGTTTAGTTCTATAGCTCTTAAGCAACCATAAGCTGCGGCTGAGCACAATGCTGCTGAACCTAACAGGACAGCCTTCCACTGTCTACTAACCACCAGAATGGCCAAAGTCGCCAAAACAACTGCCGTGGCACTGAGGATATTTTTCCAGAGCTCAAAAGATTTGATGGCTTTGCTGCAGCTTCTGCAATGGATAATATGTCTGAAGTACCGGTTAGCCAAATTGGGAGCGTGCATAGTTCCAATTCCACCTTTTGCAGGGTAAGAAGCTGAGAGAGCTGCAATGATCCCTGCTGGGGCATGTTCCACTACGGGAGGAACCTTGGGGAGAGATATGGTCCTATGCCCGAAATAATAAGGCATACCATGACCAACTTTGTCCATCCACTTTCTATACTCAGAGACCCATGTGTCGGATGACTTGAGATTTAAATACAAGTCCTTAGTTGGTACTTTCTCCTTCATCAGGACCTCGTTTTGAGACGATAGGAACCCCATGTCTTGTTCAAAGATTTTGCAGGCATTCTGATGCCAATACCATTGAGGGAAAACTGAAACCAATGGTGATCTTTTCGTGACACCAAACCTACTAATAATCATAGACTTCCCTTGCCCTGTTGGTCTACAAAGAAACAGCGCTGAAAAGTAGTTCTTCACCCCGTCCTTCCCCTCAAATTCTCGATTGTACTGCAGAACACATGGAGCATCAAACCGAAGTAGCATACTCCCTTTCCCGCCGTCTTTCTCCTTTCCCCAAGTCCCTGCGAAACCCCGGTTAGTTCTCTCGGTGACCTCAAAAACCAGAGGCTGAGCATCTTCTCTTTTAGCAGTGAAGTCAGTTCTATCATGAGAAATAGGGACATGAGCTGGATCCATCAGATTCTCTAGAAGAATGGAGTGGTCATAAGGAAGCTCGTGAGTTGTCGATATGTCGAAAAAACTAGGTCTAGCAAAATGCTCAAACCAAGGAAGCTTTTCAGGGTTAGGAGGTGTTTTTGTTGACATCCAAACCCATACAACACCTTGTGAATCCTTCACCTCGTAAGTCTTCACACAAGCCGCCTTTGGAATCTTGGCACTAGCAGGAAGCTGTAATAAACAAAACCAGCAAGTGAATACAAAATCTCCGAAGTTTTTAGTAGCAAAATCAGTGAACAACAAATAAACCTGAGGAATCTTGACACATTTGCCATCTCCTTCAAATTGCCAACCATGGTACAGACATTCCAATCTCCCATCAATCAGCTGTCCTTCAGACAACTTAGCCAACCTAAAAGACAAAACTTACACTAGTAAAAAAAAAAACGAAATCTTTGTCGTTTTCTACATTTCCAACAAGTAACTAAGATTCTGTAGAGATCAGAAAAAAACGAGTGGTTGGTAGATCAATCACTTACCGATGAGGACAACGATCCTCGTAACAGCGAAATGTTCCTTCGCCGTCTTTATACAAAACTATTTGGCTATCGAAGACGGTGAGGCCAAGCGGCGCATCCTCGGGGACGTTTTTGGTGAGGTACAAAGGGTACCACTCCTCCCTCCAATCGTAATCAGCCACCTCAACACGTTTCTCTTCTTCAGGGTTTATAAAAACCTCTCCTCCTCCTCCTTCTGTCTGATCAACCACGGCGGTACCGGCGGCGGCGGAACGGCGGAGGAGATGGAAACGGGGTTTCGTCGGTGTTGTGCATGTTGTTCTGTGGATTATGGGTGTTGTTACTTTAGTGAAGAGGATTGGAGAAGTAGCTGTGAGATGAAGAGAGGAGCTTAGAAAAGGAACAGCCATGGCGGACTCTTTATTACAGGAATCGATGACATTGCGCTTCTGCTAAATAGATCATAAAGGTTTGCTTGTCCAAACCGTTGGACCTCGTTCCACCACATATGAGAAGTACAAAATTTAGACAAAACGGTGTCGTTCTGCGTTTTTGTTAAAGTGTATTGTTGTTATTTGTTTCTAAACATTAGTTAAAAAAGAGGACATTTTAGTGGCACAGAAGCGGGTGACAAATAAACTGAAAGATAAAGTCTGGGCAATAAAAATAGTCCCCAAGATTAAAATGTTTCCATAGAGAGCTGCAGGTGGATTAGACTTGTACAATTTGCGGTAATGCCAAGGAAAGCTTTAATCATATTCTGTTTAAATGCACTGTCGTGAGACAGATTTTAGCATTGACACGGATTCCTTCTTGTTGGTGTTGGGTTTCGACGATCAATAGACCCGTAGGAGAAGCCCATTACGGAGCGAATATTGCATGTGATAATGGGTCTGTTGCGGACCCATGAGGAAAATCCGATTGGAAGGAACGCCGAGTCAAATCTGGGAGAAGATCGCGGGATCGTGAGGCGGTGAGATCTTCAGAGGAGATGGAAGAGATAGTTTCGAAGCCATTTCCGTTTAAATACTCGAGTTCTGGTTAAGAAAAGATACATGTAATTTCGACTAAGTAACAAAGATCATATCAATAAAAATCCAGTTCGTCATTTCTTCTTAGTTCATACCGAAAATCTGCCCAAATCTTAACTTGTCATGCGAATACTTTAAATAGTTGTTTCTCATATCAACACTTGTCAAAACCACAGGTTTACAGATTCTTTAAAATGGAATTTGAGTTACATGCTGCAATTGATGGAGAATCAAAATATCCAAGAGAGAATACGAATTGCAGTTCCATGGATACTCTAGGACATTTGGAAGAACCGTTTTATCCCCATTTTTTTTTCTCAGGGAAATGTTGGGATTTTCGTTGAGTTGGTGCAAAAGGCACAGGATGATGCTTGTATATGGACTGAACTTAATAGTGAGGAAACGGAAACGGCACAAAGAACGCAGAGGCTGGAAAATTGTGTGGGTATGAGATGGCAGAAACCACAAGCAGGTACACTAAAGTGAGAGCCTGGACCCTCTGAGGTTTTAGATGGTGAAGACTGAAGAGTGACTAGTAGACTAGCGGTAACACTAAAAATTCAATTGTAGTTTCCCTCTTAAACGAAATCAGGTTAGAGCCCTCCCAATGACTCTTTAAGGTTCGATATGATACGCAAACTTGAAACTACAGGTAATAATCTTGGACAAGGCTACCAACAAAAAAAATTGTTTTATTGTTTAATGGTTCTTGGACCTTAGCGGATCTATGATTCCGTTCTTGGTAACTGGTAAGTAGTACTTTAGTAGTATTGATTAGTTATTAACATTTCATTCTCCGTGAGTAAAATCAGATAGACTGTATTTATGTATAGCAACTCCAAATCTCTCCTTCGCTTGTTCATTTTTGTTTTCCTTGTAAAATATATTTGAAGAGTTTCTCAAGGCATACATGATCTTTTTGTACAATTTCTCTATTTATAGTCTCTCCTTTTTCTTTCAGTTGTCTATAAAAGTGATATATACTACTATAACTAGCCAAAAAAAGAAGACGAATTCCCTTAAATGATTAGAGTGAGTTATTTTTCATTCAAAAGAAGAAATATCTGAAAGGTACATACACAAAAAAAGTTGTCTAGTTTCTTTTTTCACAATGCTGAAGAAATATTCATATACTATTTCAGGGTTCCTTTTCCTGATCTCCTACTTGCAGTGATTGGATTCACAACTTTCAACTTGTGGCATTAACACCAAAAATACAAATCTTGTTTTGCATATTGATGATCGGCATAGATGATGACTCCCATAAGAGAGTAAAGGGACCGTCATTAAATTCTCCTGACTCAACCATCACTTACACTTTCTCTCTCCCTCTGTCATGAACACACATGCAATTACAGTTATCATTTATCACAACAACTACCACTTCTCTCTCTTTGGGCAGATTAAACAACTTCACTTTCCCTCTCATGAGATAGCACATCAAAAAAATGGCGTTGCAAGTTTCTTCATGCAGACCAAACTCTACTTTGTTCGCTCTTCTTCTATGTCTTCCACTACTTTTGCTTATTTCTTCCTCAGTAGCTGACCTCTCTTTTAACTTCTACGCCGGTTCTTGCCCTGGAGCTGAGTTAATCGTGAGGAACACAGTTAGATCTGCTTCTTCCTCTGATCCATCAGTTCTTGGGAAGCTTCTCCGCCTCATTTTCCACGACTGCTTCGTTCAGGTATATATTACATGGCTTCAAGACCACCTATTTCTTGCGTAACAAGGCTTTTCAGTGAAATGAGATTTTTTGACGTCATTGCTGTCTTTAGGGTTGTGAGGGCTCAGTCTTGATTCGAGGGAACGGTACAGAGCGAAGCGACCCTGGAAACGCGTCTCTAGGAGGATTCACTGTTATAGAAAGCATCAAAAATGTTCTTGAAATCTTTTGTCCAGGCACTGTGTCTTGCGCTGATATCCTTGTTCTTGCCGCTAGAGATGCAGTAGAAGCTGTAAGAAGTTCATAAAATTCACATACATAAGAAGTATATAGTATAAATCTGTTTATTTCTTTTTTGGTTTTTAAAAACTCTGTTTCTTGTTGTTGTGAATACTATTTTTGGGACAGCTTGGAGGACCGGTAGTTCCGCTACCCACAGGGAGAAGAGACGGGACGGTCTCAATTGCAGCAAATGTCAGACCAAACATCATCGATACCGATTTCACAGTTGATAAGATGATCAATATATTTTCCTCTAAAGGCTTATCTATTCAAGATCTTGTCGTCCTCTCTGGTATGTTCTGTTTCTTGATATTCGAAAAAGAGAATTTTGTCCTTCTAATACAAGCCTAAAAAATTTCTGCTATGTGTCTCAGGAGCGCACACTATCGGAGCTGCGCATTGCAACACATTCAACAGTAGGTTTAAGCTTGATCCCAAAGGCAATTTAGAGCTAATAGACTCGTCTCTTGATAACTCCTATGCGCAAACACTTATGAACAAGTGTTCATCGTCATTAGATCCGACAACCACGGTCGTTGAAAACGATCCAGAGACATCGTCGACGTTCGATAATCAGTACTACAAGAATCTGCTAGCTCACAAGGGTTTGTTTCAGACGGATTCAGTTCTCATGGAAGATGATCGAACGAGGAAGATTGTTGAGATTCTTGCAAATGATCAGGAGAGTTTCTTCGAGAGATGGACTGAGTCGTTTATGAAGATGAGTGTGATAGGCGTGCGAGTTGGTGAAGAAGGTGAGATCAGACGTTCTTGTTCTGCTGTTAATTAAAAGAAGATGACACCATGTTCTAAACAGAGGGGAGCAAAACTGGAAAATAGTGTATTAGTTAAAATATGATATCTTTTGGCTGCAAATGGTTGCATAACATTGAAAAAATGAGTTAAACAAAATTGAGTTGGAAAATATTCAATCCATTCATCTCCAAAATAGTGGTTGAACAAGTTGAACATTTTTTCTGTAGGATTAGTTTATTTTTCCAAATTTTGAGGTTGAATGAGTTGAATAGATTTTTCCAACTTTTTCAACCTCTTCCAATCAAATGGTGAAACTTGGTTGAATAATTTTTTTCAATTTTTTCAACCTTTTCAATTGTGCAACCATTGCACCCTTTATTTATTTATTTTCAGCTCAAATTGTAGACAAATACGAATTTTAAAAAATTTAAAATTAAATTACTACTCCACAGTATTTTACTGAAAGAGTGGCAGATGTAAAATTTACTTATTAAGGAAGAATGGTTCAGCACAATGGCCTTTCCTTCTCGCTACACTCTCTGCATTAGTTTTTTTTTTCCTTCATAGTTCATCAAGTGGATTGAGCTTTTTATTTGGTTAAACCGTTTACTTATTGAGATAGAAAATCAAAATTTATTAGTTCAACTTCTAGTAAACTACTACTATAAAAATATTTGTAGAAATTAATTGTCACTTTATATTTTAAATGTATAGATGTTTGCTAAAATTTCCAATTTTATTCCTACTAATTTAATGTACTGACCAATAGAAAAAATTGTATGATATATTAATTAGAGGTGAAATAGAAAATTTAATAATTTTCGGTGTGAAAAATCTTAGAAAGACACTTAATATGAAACAGAGGAGTGCTTAATAACTTAGCCCCTGATTAAAATATGAAAACATTATACAGTAAAACCTCTATAAATTAATACTCTATAAATTAATAAACACTATAAATTAATAAAATGTCTTAGTCCCAACATTATTAATTGATAGAGGTTTTACTGTAGTAAATTTAATCTTCTATTAACCCGTTTACGTTACTACACAAGTTTCTTTAACCGGAAAGTTCAGAAACTCGGAACAACGCCGAAACCGCCATAAACTCCGACGTCACCACCACCATCATCACCTCTCGAATCTGTACGCTTAGCGAAACGTCCTTTGATCCTCGGCCTCATCTCAGCGTAAGCTTTACGCGACGCATACCTAATCGTCTTCTCAAACTTCCGATTCCTCCTCTTCTCTCTATACCTCAAAACCCTAGCTTCCCTCTCCGCCGGTGACAACTGCACAACTGGCGTCGTCACCGTCGTCATCGTAACTCCTCCATTTTCAGGCACTAACGCTACATCTAAAGATCTCGACGAATCCTAAACATTTTCACAACAACAACTCAAATCAGATCCCAAAAAAAATCCAGATCTAGATCTTAAACATGATGAGATGATTCGTAATCGTACAGTTTGGTTGATGAAATCGAATCCTTGTTGAGAAATTTTGGAAGGAGCGAGATCGAAGTTGAAGTAATCTTCACTGAGAAACATCGTCTTGTTCTGAACAGGAACGACTCCATCGTTGCCGGAGCTATTCTCCGACGTAACCTCCATCTTCGGATACTCAAGATCGGAGAACAACAAATTAGAGATCTCGACTCCTCCTTCTTTAGGCAAAAGCCACGACGCAGCTTCGACGCTAACGTCAGCGTCACCACCGTCTTCGTCTACGAAATTAACGGAAGAGGAGGCGGATTTGGCAGATCCCGAAACGGCGTCGTAGAACGGAACGATCGGGACTCGTTCGTGGCGGCGAGAGAGCGGATTAGCCGAGTGGATGTCACGGTCGCAGGCGATGCAGAGAGCGGCGGCGTCGGCTTTGCAGGTGACGTGTGCAGGTGCTTGTTCGCAGACTTCGCATAGCCAGACTCGTTCGTGACGAGAAGCGAGTTTGTTAGCTGTGTGGATCTTACCGTCGCATTGGCCGCAGAGAAACGCTGCGTCAGCTAGGCAGAATAAAGTCGCCGCCGTCGATTTGCACGAGTCGCACAGTCTCGACGACGCCATTGATTTTTTTATTCTCTCTCTCTCTCTCTCTCTTTCTTCTCTACTGTTTTTGATTATTTTAATAATTGAACTTGAGTCAGCTTTTTCTTTCTCTAATTGACTCTTGGTGCTGTGGAAGTGGCGATTGTATGGAACGCGCTGGGTCATGGAGATCTGAGAGTAACGAATAGATAGATGACACGTTAGCGAGCCTTAGCCGAATAGAGTGAGACATTGAGGAGAAGTGGGCCTAGTCATGTGATGTGAAGGTTGTGCTTTTTTTTCTTTCGGAACTTTCACAAAAGGAACATATGGAAAGTTCGGAATTTTTTTCTTTTACTTCTTTTTTTTGTCGGCAAGGAAGTAAATTCGGATAAACAAGTAGTAACACTGTGTACAGTATGCAAGTAGTACATTAGAGCATCTCTACTCCAACAACCGTCTTGAATTGCTCAGATAATAATTAATCATATAATTAATAATAAACTAATTAAAGCAACCCATTTAGAATTTAAACAAAATCACTCTAGTAGAAATCATTTAAATAATATTTTTTAAATTTTTTTGTATATTAATTATCAACTTTTAATAATCGTCACATAAAGATTCTACAGTCATCAAAAGCACATTTCCCTTAAGATCATAAATTTCAGTTAAGAAATTTGAAGAAACTATATTACATTCGTTCCAAAAACAGAATAGAGCATAACTGAAGCAATAATACATCACAAAATCAATCCTAGAGACATACATATCTACAAAAAGAACTCTTCTTGAGTAAAACAATAAGTGAAACGTGTGACTGATTTAAGACTAAAGTGGTAAGTGGGTAACCTTAAATACTAGATTTTATCATCTCTATGAGAAGTAGAAGAGGAGGTTGCAACAAAATACAGAGCAGAAGAGAAATTCAAGACGGGTCAGTGTGATCGTGAGAAGATTGGGCAACCTGAGTGAGATATGCTGGAGGAAGTTTCAAGTCTTTAACGGTTCTTTTGGCAAAGAGGCAACGACTTCATTATCCAGGTCTTGATACAAAAAAAACAAAACAAGAATCAGTGACATCGCACTACAAGAAAGCGCTTCTACTGCAGACACGAAAAGTTGGAAAAAAAAGTAGGGGTTTTGAGAGAGAAACCTGAAGGGTTCTAGATGGAAGCATCTTTGTAACGCTGACCATCGAATAGAATGTCCAAGCGAATAGGAACCTGCACACAACACCAAAGTTTAACAGCCCGGAGAAACCATGAAACCAGCCTGTTTCTCTATATCATTGAGTGAATAAGCTTGTTAAAAGTCAAACAATTAAGAAACATAGAGATAATCATAAAAAAAATCAGATCTTACTAGGGAGAAAGGAATGTAAAGATTAACTAAAGCTGATTTGGTTGTTTCAGAGAATTGGTCAGAATAAAACACATCCATAGTTATGTGCTAATTTATATGTACATGACTCTAGTCTCTAGCATAGCTCTCATTGTCAACCAAATGAAGACCTAAAAAATCAAAGCAACTGATTATAAAGTAGAAGAGCAGCTAACAAAAGAAGAAGCAGGGCAACCAAATTTTTCATATCAAGTAGGAATGTCAATCCATGGATGTTAACTAACTAACTAACCCAGTATAGTTGAACGCTAACCCATGGGATGAACATAAATAGAGATTCTTCAAAATCGAGCAGATAAAAGGCTAATACCATTATTACTACAGAGAGATTTCAAATGGCTCAACAGATTTTGTCAACAACAAAAGAACACTACTATGCAGTCACTCTACGGTTAAAAGAAAACAAATGAGAAAAGACTAAGCAATCACAACTTGGTTTTCCACTAAAACAAGAGTTTTCCAAAAAATTGAGCCTCTTTTCTATAGCAAAACTCTAACTTTAGTAATATTCAAAACCAACGATTCGACTTCATCGCACATGATTTATGGAGTAAAAAAAAAAACACCAAAACATAAATTAAACATAAAGATTAGATCACTGTCTTGTAAACCTTTAAAGTGTCATGAAACCGTCAAGTGTTATTGTTAGTTCAACTAGAATAAAAAACTGTCATCCCTAAACAATCTAAAACACAAGGAAAAACTGTGATCGAATCAGACAAACAATCGGTTTAAGCCAAAACCCGTAATCCCTCCAAACAAATCTCAAAACCAATTGAACATCAAACATTAACCACTCTCACAATCAAATCAAATTTAATCCTAAACCCTAAACATTAACAACATGCAATAAGTAAGAGATGAGAAGACAAACCTTCTCTGTCCGATTCGTCTTCCAGTGGATCTCGCCGTCCGCTTTACGCCATCAGAAGAAACCGCCGCCGTCGTTGTCGCAGAAGGAGGTCGATCGTCGAATCTTCCGGGTTAAGCCGATCGGAGTGGTCATCGCCTTCCTCAACCAAAACCCTCCAGTTTTAGCCGGAAAAATCAAAGGATTCGAGGTGAATCCACTAATTTTCCGGTTTCCATCGTAATCGCCTTTTCTGTCGAAAGAAGAAAGAGAGAGAGTCGGGGAACAAATGAAGAAGAAAATGGGAAAATAGAAAAAATTAGCTTTTATATTTTTCAATCATCCAATCCCATTGCGCCATGTACCGTTTCCCATGGGTTGCTCCAATTGCTTCCCAAAGAATCGATACTCAGCTTAATGGACTTAAATATAGATTTTTAATTCTAATTTTGGAACCCAATTCAAAAAGAATCAGTGAGAGTAACTCCCAGTGAAAATGGTCTTACTAGTATTACTAGAAGCTTTTCACTGGGGCGGGAAAAAAAGTAAAAAAAAAGCTTTTCACTGGACGAGACCATCAAGAACAGATATAGATAACTTAAAAGTACTCGATCACTAGAATCAAAATTAAATAAACCAAACCGACCATTTTGTCATTTTTGGTCATTTTATTGACTTTTAAAGTAATCTATGAGCAAAGTAACCTAGATTATAGCAAATTTTCTTTTTGAAAGATAACAGAACCAAATATTTGTACATATATAAATACATAACCAAAACTGATATATCTAACAACCAAACCCAATAATTTAGTCAGTCCACTTAACAATGTGTTTTATTTGGCAAACTCAACAACAGTTCACTATAATAGGAATTGCAAAATTCAATCAAATTGGCAATTTATTTCAACACATGCCAAGCTTGAGATTTTTTTCAATACTGTCTCGTATCTTATTTCAAGTTTCAACACATGCCAAGCTTGAGATTTTTTTCAATACTGTTTCGTATCTTATTTCAAGTTTCAACACATGCAAAGAAACTTTTTATGAGATTTTTTTCCATTCAGAATTTTATACAAACATAACCAAATTAGGAATTTCATACAAACACAAGCAAATATGCAAAAAGAGAAGCCATAGGAGCAGACAAATGTAACATTTTTCAAACTTTTTAACAGTTCAACATTTGAGCTTATTAGTCCAAGTCGACAAAACATCACTTGGACGCCTATCAGTGTTTCGTCTAAAATCAGTTCAATTTCATGTTAAAAGGTGTTGTATCCCTTATGGGTCTCAATCAAAAATCCTCGTTGAGTTTTTTTTTTTAGAAGGAAACAAAACACCAACAACAAAAAAGAGACAATATTAAGTGAACATGTCATTGATATTAACTCATAGGATGACGAACTAAGATAAAACATACTAAACAAACCAATAAGTATAAATGATCGAAGATACACTCTTTGAGGGATGACCAATTGGTGTATGAAGATGATTTTAGCCACTGCCCGACTTCAACGTATTACTCAACCTGAAGACCAAGATGGAGAAAGTAGAATATTTGAGAACAAACGCATAACGAAATGGGTTCACTTTCAGTAATAGGACAAATAAATGGTTAGGCTCAGTTTCAGAATGTGCGTACCAGTCCAATCCCTCAAAAAGTCCCTCGCCTTTCACAGCACAAGTTTTGAAGATTGCCCATTGACGACTCTTTATCTTATGTAACTCCAAAGCTTCTGTAACAGCCGCATCATCGAGTGCACCAGGAAGATCCTGTTTAGTCAGATTTAAGAAAACTCAGACCAGATTATTATAGATGTTTTCAGCAGAAATTTTTATAACGCATGCAAACAAACTAAAGTTTTTTTAGCAACAGAAAACCAATGCGAACAGTCAAAATTTATCAGAAGAGCTCAAATTTAGATACTACTAACCTGCTTGTTTGCAAATATCAGAACCACCGCACCTTTCAATTCCTCTTCCTATAAAAGACAATTGACAAGAGAGTCAGATTCAAATGCTGACAGTGGCAGAGGTACACTTCGTTGTGAGCTTTTGTTGCATAATGAAACAGTTTAAGGATAGATTCTAAGATCTACAGAGCGACATGATCACTTGTTCCTTTCCATCCAGCACTAACCTAGATACTACTCGAAGCTCATTTGACAATTTAAGAATACTTGATACACGCAATTGAGCAAAGATTGTATTTCTTAATATTGTACGTTGGCAGAAAAAGGTTCTCCTAGATTAATTTTGGAT
>NC_025691.1:28202397-28204832 GCF_000633955.1 Camelina sativa | reverse complement strand
TTTTTTTTTTCAGAAGGAAACAAAACAACAACAACAAAAAAGAGACAATTTTAAGTGAACATGTCATTGATATTAACTCATAGGATGACGAACTAAGATAAACCATACTAAACAAACCAATAAGTATAAGTGATCGAAGATACACTCTTTGAGGGATGACCAATTGGTGTATGAAGATGATTTTAGCCACTGCCCGACTTCAACGTATTACTCAACCTGAAGACCAAGATGGAGAAAGTAGAATATTTGAGAACAAACGCACAACGAAATGGGTTCACTTTCAGTAATAGGACCAAATAAATGGTTCGGCTCAGTTTCAGAATGTGCTTACCAGTCCAATCCCTCGAAAAGTCCCTCGCCTTTCACAGCACAAGTTTTGAAGATTGCCCATTGACGACTCTTTATCTTATGTAACTCCAAAGCTTCTGTAACAGCCGCATCATCGAGTGCACCAGGAAGATCCTGTTTAGTCAGATTTAAGAAAACTCAGACCAGATTATTATAGATGTTTTCAGCAGAAATTTTTATAACGCATGCAAACAAACTAAAGTTTTTTTAGCAACAGAAAACCAATGCGAACAGTCAAAATTTATCAGAAGAGCTCAAATTTAGATACTACTAACCTGCTTGTTTGCAAATATCAGAACCACCGCACCTTTCAATTCCTCTTCCTATAAAAGACAATTGACAAGAGAGTCAGATTCAAATGCTGACAGTGGCAGAGGTACACTTCGTTGTGAGCTTTTGTTGCATAATGAAACAGTTTAAGGATAGATTCTAAGATCTACAGAGCGACATGATCACTTGTTCCTTTCCATCCAGCACTAACCTAGATACTACTCGAAGCTCATTTGACAATTTAAGAATACTTGATACACGCAATTGAGCAAAGATTGTATTTCTTTATATTGTACGTTGGCAGAAAAAGGTTCTCCTAGATTAATTTTGGATGCAAGAAGTCTAACATGAAAACAATACAGCAGTGTATGAAAAGGAAGCCGCAGCAGTAGTTTACCTCCAAAATTGCATGAAACTCCTCTTTCGCCACCCCGATTCTATCTGTATCACTCGAGTCAACAACATAGATCACTGCTTGTGTATTCGGGAAATAGCATCGCCAGTACGGCCTGTCAAAATAACCATTAAATTTTGGAAAAAAAAACACAAACTAGTATAATCTTGATGTAGCCATTTCTGCTCATCATGCCTTCACAACAGTATATGCAATGAAAATGAGAAAAGAGTTCACTTAGCTACCTGATGCTTGTTTGTCCACCTGTCACAGAAAAGTAGTAGTTAATGTATTGTGTTTCGCCAAAAACAATTTAGTAATTAAAAACGTAAATCGTAAATAGCAACCATACCATACGTAAGTATTTAAACAGCAAGACAAACATACATTTTTATGCAAAACAATCAATAAACTACATAGCAAGAAATGTGTTACTTATCATCAAGCCATCACCTTTTTAAAATAATACAGAACTCTTTTGTTACCCATATTCAAATATAAAGAATTTGGTCTGCGTCTTCAAGCTTACTCATAAAAGGGGTTAATAACATTACATGAATAATACTAGTCCAATCTAATCTACCAAAGTACTAATCATTATCAAGGATATACAATCTAGGGACTCCAAATAAAGTAAAATTCCGGATCATGGGTTCGGGTAATTCACTCAAAGACAAACATTTGAATGTCACTGAAGATCTGGCTAACATAGGTGGGCTAGTCCAGTTAGAAAGAATACGTAGTTGGTTTGATCTATCCATATATACTAAAATAGTAAAATCCTTCCTAGTACCTAGAATTCGAAGTTTAACGCATCAAGGCAATTTAGGGATTCTAAGAAAACGTACCTAAATCCCAGACCTGAAACTTGATATTGTTGTACTGAACAGTCTCAACGTTAAATCCAATAGCTGCAAAGATCAGATCAAAATCACAACCTCTCACAATTCTGAAAACACATCAACTAGATCCATAATTTAAACAACATCGATAGAGAGATAGATAACATACTCGGAATCGTAGAGACAACTTCCCCCATCTGAAGCCGATCTNAAATCACATAGAAAAAAAAAAAAAAAAAAACTCAACGATCGAATCAAAAAACCCTAGTCACTGAATGTGTCAATAGAGATACGAAAATGCGAAAGAATAAGGAAGAGAGATTTTATACAGAGGATTGTGGTTTTTCCAGCATTGTCGAGACCGAGGACGAGGATACGAGCTTCTTTGTTGCCAAACACGGAAGAGAACATCCGCGTGAATAGGATTCCCATCTTCTTCTTCTTTCTTCTTCTTTCTTCTTCGTTTCGGATCAGATCAAACGATCTAAGAGAGATTGTATTTCTTCTCTTGGATCATTCGACCTCTCTCAGATCTTTCTTCTTCTTTGTGAGTTTATGCGATGACTGAAAAAAAAAAAAAC
>NC_025691.1:28198807-28202005 GCF_000633955.1 Camelina sativa | reverse complement strand
AAAAAAAAAAAAAAAAAAAAAACAATCCCGACGAGAAATATACGTTTTTGTTTATTTCATATTTTTTTTCTTTCTCTTTCGTTGTTTCTGATCCACAGAGAGGCTTTGTGTTGGGCTTTAATGTTATCAGTTCAGCCCATTATATCTCTAGGCTAGCTACCCATCGCTCGGTCATGATTGATGATTGCTAGTAAGAAAAATGTGGTTGGTCGTTCACTCGTTCGTATGCGATTGGCATATATAGGTTTTCTTAGAATGCCCCTTCGGTTGAGTTGAGTAGATGTCCAAAAGCTTCATGATATCTGCCAAAGAAAGTGTTATGAGTTTTAAAAGCGATGTTGGTTTTCCATGGATTTAGTAGTAGAGGTTGATTGCGTTTATTGGTCTCAAGTCCTACTAACACATGGTAGCAGGCGAATAGAATAGATAAAGGGGTAGCCCGTTAATGTAAAACTGATTTTGATTTTTCGTCTCCGTCATCTCCAATCTTGCGAGAAGAAGAAAGTTGTGCCTTCTTTCTCTAAGTTCACTCATATCTTAACGTTGTCGATTCCGGGTATAGTAATTTAAGACGCTATTGTGATTCGATTTCTAGAGATTGATTCCGGGTTTGAATTTGGCGATTTGATTACTGATTTTTTTGTAATGCCAAAGTTTCAGATCATTATGACTTTATGAGTTGTAGAAAAAAAATCATAAACAGGCTTAAATGGGCAATGGGAAAAACAACAAAGATAAATTGGCAAGGTCTAAAAAAGTAGCATATAAATGAATCTAAAAAAGTATATTATCAAAGGGACAGGGCCTTGATGGGCAGGACCTTAATAGACAGGGTAGACCCATCTTAACATTACTACTTTGTATCTATTCATAATGAAAAAAAAATAATATGTATTGGATAATAGCATTTTAATCATAGCTTCACTAGGTTTGGATCCTCCATGTGTGAGGTGCAAAAGTGGTCTTATAGACTAGGAAATCAAAAAGAAAAAAACTCCTTTAAAAGACAAATTAATAGGGAAATGAAAACAACTAAAGCCTAGTAGTATAACATTGAGGTTAATAAGAATTATATGCTAGAAACATACAACAATCAAAATACCATATTCAACCTCTTCGACATTAAACGTAACTCCATTCACAACACCAAATTTTAGTGTTGGAAATAACATCAAATTTAGTGTTACAATGATCTTTTTTGTTTCTCTCTCAAACGACAACACTAAATGTACACTGAAGAGAAGACTTTTATATTCTTATATATTTATTTATTTTCATATTTTTGAATTTTTGATACATACGAAATAATTTTAATTAATTAATATAATATGACTGATTAATTATAACTTAGTAAATATGAAATTTCAATCAATAAATAAAACATAAATTACATCCTACTAATTATGCAAATTAATATATTTGGATCACAAGTGTTCAATTAATATATTTTAAAATTAAATATAAGCTTTTCAGTCTGTAGTTTACCTCTATGTCAAGTAAGAATTTTTATAATCGAGCATCATTTTCATCCCTATGTAACTTCTACAGCTAAAACCTCATACTCTATCAACTATGATCGTACATTATATGGAAAAAGGGAAAGTAAATTGTTCGTTCTCCTTTAATTATTTTGTATGTTTATTTGTGCTGCACAAAGTTTAAGATGGTTTATAGTATTGCTTTGGAACTTTCTTGCGGGAGACGCGGCTACTCGGCGCCTCTAGAGACAGCTCAGCAAGTGACAAATAAGTCAAAACAGAATCATTGTCTTTGCTTTCATATTTACCTCTGTTTATGACACGTGTCCCATTCCCTTGTTTTATCAAATTAATTAGCTGCTACTAATGGACAAATATTAAAATCAGTGGTCTATAGCCTGAAGGTTTTATTATATTACTACTTATGTATAAAATTTAAATATCTAAAAGTTGATTATTCTGATTTTTAATTTAAATCACTATCTAATCGACGAGTTTTAAGTTGGTAAAAGCCGTTATTATACCAAGATAACAATTTTGATTGAAAATAATGCATAAATTAAGTTTTTGACGTTTGTGTGGAGTGCACTTCACTTCAAAATCTCTCTGCATTAATAGCGTGAGAACAGAAGAAAATTTGGTCTTGTTGATGGGACATTGTCAAATTAAATGCAAAGTAGGTTAACGGGGCAAGTAATCGAATTATTTTTTGATTGATACCATAAAATGTGCTTTTATTTTTTTGTTTAACTAGAAAAGAATTTGATTCTTCTTTCTTGTGTCTACAAGCACACATTCTCAAATATAAGTACACCATCATCAGTACAAAGTACAAACAACTATTCTTTGGCAAGAAAAATACACAAATGCAAGAGGAGACACCATTATATTAAATTCATAATGAAAAACAAAAAGTAAATAAACGAATATCTTTGGAAGAAAAAAGAAAGAAAATGTCGAGAATATATACGTAAACAAAGGTGAATGTATTTTAATTCATATATGAATATAAGTATATAAAAATTACAGTGTTTATAGGATTAATCACGTTTCCATTGAAACATTTGGAAGCTTTTGAATTGACGATCGATCACTAGTCTTGGAATAAGAAATTACGAACAAAAACATTCATTAATCATCATAACTCAAAATTTTCTCAGTAAAATTTACATTCCTTGGAAAATTTTCCAAGAAATCCCCCAACAACAAAAGAAACACCTAATAGCAAAAATGTAAAATCCAAAAAACAAAAAAAAACTCAGTGACTCGTTGTTTCTTCATCTCCTTTCGTTTTGTCACCCATTTTCTCCTCGGCAGTACCACCATCCTCCGCTTTTGAAATTACCATATTACCCTCGTGACCACACATGCATTTGTTCGCCGCCGGCGTGGCTAAAAACCTCGGCAAGTCATCTCCGGCCATTATGACAAGAATCTTCTCCTCGTACGCCACGCTCTCCGCCTTCACTCCAGACTGACTCTCTTTCCCCTCGTCGACTCTTCCACCGTTTCCTTCGCCGGAGTCATCACCGGAGGTGGACAAGCGCCAGTATGAACAAGCGAGGATAAGTAAAGCGAAAGCTATGAGTCCTAACATAGCCGCAAGACCACCGAAAAGGTACGGCACCGGTGAGTGCCACGGCGACAGAGGCGGTCCGTGATTCTCGAGTGTCTTTATTGACGTGGCAGGTCTCGCTACAACATCTACCGATGCTTGTTT